>NC_058406.1:119636087-119663503 GCF_002201575.2 Neomonachus schauinslandi | reverse complement strand
TATATATATATATATATATATATATATATATATATATATATATATATATAATGGAATATTACTCAGCCATCAAAAAAATGAAATCTTACCATTTGCAATGACATGGATGGAACTAGGGGGTATTATGCTAAGCAAAATAAGTTAATCAGAGAAAGACAAATTATCATATGATTTCACTCATGCGAAATTTAAGAAATAAGGCAGAGGATCATAGGGGAAGGAAGGGAAAAATAAAATAAGAGGAAATCAGAGAGGGACAAACCATAAGAGACTTAACTATGGGAAACAAACTGAGGGTTGCTGGAGGGGAAGTAGGTGGGGGGATGGTATAGTTGGGTGATGAGTATTAAGGAGGGCACGTAATGTGGTGAGCACTGGGTGTTATATGCAACTGATGAATCACTGAACCCTACCTCTGAAACTAATAACACACTATGTGTTAATTAAATGAATTTAAATAAAGAAAAGAAAACAAACAAAAAAACAAGCCCAATTCAAACACTTCCCATGTGCATGGTTTCCTCAACTTTCATGATTTTGGTTGCCATCTTTATTCATTTAATATATATTAATTGAGTACATACCACATGCCAGGTATTAAGGATATGCTGATGGATAGAACAACATAGTACCTGCACTTGTGGAGCTTAAAGTGCCTAAGAAAGGCAAATGTTTTAAACCAGTTAATTAAAAATGTGATGTGTGTTACAAAGCAGAAAGTCATGGATACTATTCAATCCTTTAAAAGTAGTGCCTTGCGGGGCGCCTGGGTGGCTCAATCAGTTAAGCATCTGCCTTCGACTCAGGTCATGATCCTGGAGTCCTGGGATCCAGCCCTGCAGTGGGCTCCCTGCTCAGTGGGAAGTCTGCTTCTCCCTCTTTCTCTGCCCCTCCCCCCCTTCCGTGCGCGCGCGCGCGCGCGCGCTCTCTCTCTCTCTCAAATAAATAAACAAAATCTTTAAAAAAGGGAGTGCCTTGATCTTTATGTAAAACTCCAAGAATTGTTTTAGTGAAGTCAGTGTACATTAGGATGATTTATTACCTTGATCCAACTTATGATTCTTTTAATTTGGCCAAGATTGAAATAACTCAGAAATCACATAGCAGAATGGAAAACAGTCAGACTAAAGCTGAGGTAAATCAAAATTTATGCATACAGTTCACAGTAACTGCTGCCTTCTATAATTATACCATGCTTCTCCAGGTAAAAGTATAAACTATCCTGAGGAAAACTTCCAGAGGAAGCCACCTAGTTCAATTCGTTGAGTGCCCTGTTCAGATGACCAATGTGCGTATCAGGAACAGGGTCCTCATACAGGTAGAAAGAAGTTTGATCCCTTCCATTTCTTAAGATTCTCCATATGTTAAAAACAATGAAGAACAGCGAAAAGGAAATCCTCAAGTTAAACTATTTTCTGCTAACAAGCTAACAATTTTAAATCAGTATAAAGATTACTGAATGTGTAATCATATTCCCTGTGGACATCGCCCATAATTTCTTCCAACTTCATCCTTCCGGGACATAGATGCCCCCCTTTGTGTGTTTGTACTGTATTTTCCTGAGTATGGTGAATGAGTTGCATTATTGTAATGAGTGGATCATGTTGTGGTCTTCAGAGCTCTTAACTGCTAATCAAGGTATCCTAGAAAATAAATAGGTAAGCAAAAAGTAGTTTGCTGATTAATAGGTAGTGTTCTACTAAACTAAGTGTGTAATTTTCAGGCCGCTTTTGTTCTTCTGGTCTCAGATATTTTGCCTAGCAATTAAGATGTCAATTCTGAAGCTTTGTAGGTTGCGACTAGCTTTAATGTCCAATGAATCTGAATACTGCTTAATTAAGCTTAGATTAATTTCCTATCACCATCTCCACAATGTATAGAAAAGAAACCCTTTGATAATTAGGAGACTAACCAAAAGATTAAAAAATAACAAATTTTTATTTTTATTTATTTTTATTTTTTTTATTTTTTAAAGATTTTATTTATTTATTTGAGAGAGAGAATGAGAAAGAGAGAGCACATGAGAAGGGGGAAGGTCAGAAGGAGAAGCAGACTCCCTGCGGAGCAGGAAGCCCGATGCAGGACTCGATCCTGAGACTCCAGGATCATGACCTGAGCCGAAGGCAGTTGCTTAACCAACTGAGCCACCCAGGCGCCCAAAAATAATAAATTTTTAAAAGTCTCAGAAATTTGACTACAAATGATGTTATCTATTTCCACTATGTGGAACAATCAGTTCTTATGATTCTATAAAATGTATTTATGGCAGATTTTAGCATAGATCTTCCAATCAAATATCTACGAAACAGCATGAACCTAGAAAAAGATTACTCACATGGTGTTTACTATCCCTTTGCATATTCTGGATGAGTTGTCCAGCTAGTTAAGTTAACTGCTATTGGAATGTTCTGAGAGTAATAATCAATGCAGAAAAATGGCAGATGACAAGAATGTTGGGATTTTATCATGCATCACTTTGACATTTGTTTGAACCCAATTTTTGTTTTGCGAACTCAGTAACTTCTACTTAACTTCCTGCCTACCCTTGTGGTTTTTTGTTTTTTTTTTAACTGTAAGGAATCAAATACTTCAAATACTTTTTTTCTTTTAAATTATATCACAAGTTAGGAAAAAAAAGAGCATTCTTTACATTCAAAGGTTTTGCTAATCATGGCAATTATTTTGGGATCTGAAGCTTAAAATGAAGCCCTTTGAAGAGAGAACTTTAATTGTTTTTACCTTTCTTTGTAAATTATCAGATACAAGTGGTGACCTAGGGTCAAAGGTCAGTTGAAATATCTAATACCTACCACTTTGGAGAAAAAGGGAATTGCTAATGTTATTCTGGGTCTTGAAATGTACATGAGAGTGTGAGTGTGTGTGTGTGTGTGTGTGTGTAAATAATGTGCTTAGGATGAGATTGGTGAGGAAAAAACACAGAACTCAATGTCTTTTTCATATACTATTTAGGAAATATTTATTTCCTTCAGAGAGTAGCAATGTACATGTTACTTAGAAAATACATGGCAAATTTCAGTTTGCTTGTCTTCTAAAAAATCTCATAAGAAAACATGTACTTCTGAGAATTGGAGCCTAATTCCTACATAAATTGTCTATCTACCTAATCTATAAATCTATAATCATATATTATGCATGATTTGGATAACTATCTAAATAGTTACAGATTGATTTGGGGAATCCTCTGAGGCTCATCATATTGCTCTCTGTGATATTCATGTTGGAATGGCCACTGGATTTTTTCAGCATCTGGGACTGTTTTCAAAGGAAAAGCGAGGATGAGCACATCCAATGGTGAGCACTTGATTTTTAGTTAATTGTATTTTATGATACATATATGCTGCTTTAAAAGTACTGTAACCAGAGCCATGAATGACAGCTGCCTCTTCTTCAAACAAATGTAATCCAAACTAATTTAAAGAACTTAAATTAATTAATTAATCATCTCCTCCTTACTCTTATACACGGTTGTAGTGACATGCTTTCAAAGTATATCACACCAAAATAATATGACATTCTTCCAAATTACTTTAATTATTTAAGAATTGGATCAAAATTTCTTCTGCAGGGATTCAAGGTTCTAGTTTCTGATCCTGAGCTATGTTGTAGATATATGAAAAGAGAACACGGCAGAGATTAGTAGCCAAGACTCTGGAGCCACACTGCCTGGGTTCCATCTCCTGGCTCTGCAGTTCACTTGCTGTGTGACCTAGACAGGCTAACTCAACCTTTCTGAGCCTCAGTTCTTCACTGGTAAAGTGAGGATAATAACAGCATCCCCTCATTGGGTTGTTTTAAAGGTGGGATTAGTCATTATTTAAAGTGTGTACTGAGGGTTTCAGAGGGGAGGGGGTTGGGGGAATGAGGTAACAGGATGATGGGTATTAAGGAGGGCACGTGTTGTGATGAGCACCGGGTGTTATATGCAACCAATGAATCATTGAACACTACATCCAAAACTAATGATGTAGTGTATGTTGGCTATTTGAACATAAAAAAAAAAGTGCATAATGCAGTGCCTGTGCATAACAAGCCCCTAACACACACACATATAGGTGTGTGTGTGTGTGTGTGTTATAATTATTATCATTGTATTGATTAAGTGGCATTTGCTTTGGGGGAGCAGACCTAAGGCAACTATTGGCCTGTTGTAGAATATTTAAGATGTCTGAGAAGTAACTGGGGCAGGATCCCAGCACTTGTCCCTGTAAATTCTTCTGGGTCTGAGAAAGCCATACTTTCTGTCCTTGTCCTACTTTCTTACCTTACCTATCCTCTGACAGCAAGTATCATCCTTGGTTCACATTACTGAATACTTCTAAAACAATGTAGATGTTAACACCATATTAAAAATAAGTAGCCGGGGCGCCTGAGTGGCTCAGTTGGTTGAGCGGCTGCCTTCGGCTCAGGTCATGATCCCAGGGTCCTGGGATCGAGTCCCATGTCGGGCTCCCCGCTCGGCGAGGAACCTGCTTCTCCCTCTGTCTCCTGGCTTGTGCTCTCACTCTCTCTCTGTCAAATAAATAAATAAAATATTTAAAAAAAAATAATAATAAAAAATAAAAATAAAAAAAAAATAAAAATAAGTAGCCATTTATTTGCTTTAAATGTTGGCAATTAGGATTCAGGTTAATTCAAACATCATTCCCTTCAAACATCATTCAGATGATTTTAACACATCTAGATGGTTTTTTTTTCTTGTGTTCTTACCAGTTCTTAAATAAGGTTCTAGCTAATAGTGAAGGCACGCTAGAACTTTCTTTTTTTTTTTTTTTAAAGATTTTATTTATTTATTTGACAGAGAGAGACACAGCGAGAGAGGGAACACAAGCAGGGGGAGTGGGAGAGGGAGAAGCAGGCTCCCTTGCAGAGCAGGGAGCCTGATGTGGGACTCGATCCCAGGACGCTGGGATCATGACCTGAGCCAAAGGCAGTCGCTTAACCGACTGAGCCACCCAGGCGCCCACGCTAGAACTTTCATTAGCTCACTCAACCATTAGAGTAGCAAAAAGATCGCTGTTCAAACTAAAAATTGTAACGCTATCGCTAATAACGCTAAAACCTGGTTATCTGATTGATGAAGACAGTGACTTTGCAGATTGACTGGAATTCTTAAAGTACAAATTGACACATCAGAGTAAGTTTTTAGCCTCAGGTTTTGATTTGTAAGGTTACAACACTCTGCATGAATTAACAAAAGACGGCAAGGTGACGGCAAGAAATGATTGAAATAAAGATTGAGAATAGCAAATCAGTCACCAAATGCACATTATAATTACCAGCCCCCTCCAAGGTACAGGGAACAATAAATAGGCATTAAAATTCACTAGTAACCTCAGTACAAAGGATTATTGAAATTAAAAATATATCATTTTGCTTTTCCCTGAGGCTCTGGTTTGAGATATTGTGGATACACATTTATCTTCTCACTAAGACTCACTTGGGTCAAAGCCATTTATATCCACTGACAGATCACAAACCCAGTAAGGAAGGACCACATGTGGTGGCTTTCCTTGTGGTCTATGTCATGTACTGTTTTAATGTGGCTTATTAAATTTCAATAAAGACAAGTTTTTTCTGACAATTCAATAAGGCATAAACTCATCAAGAAGTAAAGGGAGTAAATGGGGGATGCTTGGGAACTGTTCTCTTTCTAAACTATAAACATACCTCTCAGTATTTCCACACTTAAAACTCACTCATTCTGAAGACAGAATTCTACCTCTCTCAATCATGTACACATGACCCAAAGGCTGGAAAAGAAAGGGGGAAAAAAAACAGAACTTAATGGCATTTCAAAGTTTATTGTTAGCTTTATGATAGAACTCAATGAAATCAGAGAAAACAGCAACTGTAGCTATATTTGACATAAATGGACAAATCTTACCTAAAAGCCCCAGCATATGGCCATATATGTGAAATAGATCACTTTGACAGTCCTGAGTGCTTCATGGGTTCTAAATATTTTATGCCTTCCCCATTTGTTAATGCTTCCAGTCAAATACAGATATAGAGAGAAATACAGTGGGTTGACGTTCTAGAAGTCAGACACATTTAATAGACTATAGATAGAGTAAGCCTGGCTTCTAAACTTAGGCTTGTTTCATTCACTTAGCATCTCAAAAAAGTATTTGTAAACACAATACTGTTCAATCCTGGAAAAGTATGCAGACTAGTGGGTCCCGGAACTTAACTAAGTCCTCCTTCCAAAGGCCAGTTGCTTTTCACTTAAATGAAGCTGTCTAACCCCAGATAAGAAAAGCATTCGAGATTTCTGGTGTGCTTTAAATATTCAGAGTTCCTTCCAAAGATCACACTGTAGACATTTTCTCATGGTAAACATTTGAGTTAGCAAATAGAAACCCTATAAAAGAAAAAAGATCACATAGTTTGAAAATCCTAAGAACATTTGCTTCTTCAACAGACATTGATAAGACACTGTATGCTCCAACTAGGAACTGTATTCTCCTTGGCAACAGAACCAAAGAGAGAAAGCAAGCTGGAAAGATGCTTTAAATGGAGTTTGAAGATTTTCCGTGCATTTTAAAAATCCATACTGTATCATATCCCTTATAACATTAAAAATCAATCTAGACTCTAGTTCAATGGCTCTTCTTCACAAAAAACTCTGAGATTCTTATAACAATCGCTTCCTACATCTTCTGTCATTGACTTGCAGAGTCGCCTCTTCTAGCTCTGATGTCCTTTTTCTCCGGTTTTTCTGTTTTAAAAATACCCTTAAAAATATCCATGATATTAAAAGAATAAAGTGAACTATACCATGATATGTAGTGTACAATTTTAGTCGTATAAAAGAATAGACACGGGCAAATAGAGGACTTTCAATTGTGAGTGGCTTTTTCTTTAATTTTTCTGCATTTTCTTTTTTTTAAGATTTCTTGAAACATTTTTAAGTAATCTCTACACCCAACGTGGGGCTCAAACTCACAACCCCAAGGTCAAGAGCCACATGCTCTACCTACTGAGCCAGCCAGGCACCCCTCTGCCTTCTTTTTTCATTTTCTAAAACTTCTAAAATGTATTGGTATTGTTTTTATAATTCTAAAAGTAAACATTAGTATAGGCTTTTAATCCATCATCCACATATCTGAAATCTGAAAATGAAGTTTTTCATGATTTTAGCACTCTTTCATTCGGCAGCACAACCTAACCTGACCTAGCAAGAAAACTATTTACAGCCTTTATCTAACTTGTGAGAATTCTGGTATATTACTCTGCGGAAATACTAATGTGTTTGATTATGGAGTTCTGTCTCAGGGTTTTACCAAATTTATAGTCTATGTGTCACTATATGCACCCATAAAACCTGAAAAGTTCTGAATTCTGAAACACATCTCACCCTAAGCATTTCAGATGAGGAACTGTGGACTTTTAATAAAGTAAAAAAAATTAATAAGATCTTTCACAAAGCCTAAATACTATATATTGAGATGGTCATGATCCAATGCCATTGAGAGCTCAGATATGACCTACTAGACACTTTGTTCCATGATGAAATAGGTTATGGTGAGGAAGATACCAACAATCATTCATTTTTTAGAGTGCTGCTATAAGTTGTATTTACAATAAGATCCACTAGCTCCTTACCTTTGAAAGTCCTCATAATCTTGAAAATGCTATAATTGGACACTTTCTTATCTGATGCTTCCTTATATGAGATTCACCTAGGGAGGCTGGACAAACAGTACTATTACTAAGAGAGGTAAAGTCATCGATCCTGCTAATAATCAGCAAAACTCAAGTTAGACAAGCTCTTGTGATTCCTGTGATCATGTGTTTTGTTTTGTTTCTTTCCCAGCATACCACGCTGCCTTAAAATCTTGGACAGAAACTTTTTTTTTTTTTAAAGTTTGGGCTTCTTAAAGAACTTTTCCCATCCTTCTAAGTAGACACTATGAGGTAGAGCAAACACTATGAGTGCCGAGGTCAAACCAACAACGATCAAGTTCTGCCTCCCCCACTTAAGAGACCCTGACCTTGAATAAGTTATTGAACCTCTCTGACCCAGCTTCTCATCTGCAAAATGGAAATCATTATAGGTAAACTTTACAAAATTCTAGTATATAGGCTGTTGGTGAATACATGATCCCCACTAGCTTTGATTTTCCAAAATAGTATCTGGTAACTCAGGCAAAGAAAGTTAAATGATATTTTATTTTAGATGACAATCTGGCTTTGTTTGTTTTTATACATCAAATTTTAGGGCTGGTTCATCTTTGATAATTTTATATTTATTAAACTGACTTCAAAGACCATCACCAGTTTTGAGAAAAATAATCTCATTTCAGTATATGCACGAATGGCTGGATCATTGCACAACTCAGTCACTTATTTACAAGTTGAGTTTTAAAAACTGTTCTATTCTCTTCAACTGTCTTTCTCAATAGTCAAATTGTCATCTATCTGTGTTACATAAATGGCTTTTTCTAGCCTTAAGTTTGATTTAGAAATTGAGAAATTGATTGAGAAATTTTAGAAATTGAGAAAATGTACATATTACATTATATATAACACATATTTTATATATAAATAAGTAAGCAATATGAAAAAAAATATATATATGGAGAAAGAGACAGAGAGAGGCAGAGACAGAGAGACAGAGACACACAGAGTGAGTTCACTACATAATTTCCAAAAATGCTTTGAGTGTATGAACAAGTGAGGAAAGCATTTACATACGTATTTTTCCTTTATCAATAAAGCCTCATGAATCCATAGGACAACTTATTTAAAAAGGGATAATTTGGGCTAAGTAAGCAGGAACTCCTGGAGATAAAGACTCAGGAGGAGCGGATCGCTGACAAGAAACACAGCGCCAAAAACAAGCGGGCAGCCCTTTGGGTGCTAGAGTGCAAGAAGAGGTATGAAAAGCAGCTGGTGGAGATCAAGGGCACACTACAACCATCAAATTTCAGCAAGAGGCCCTGGAGAGCGTCAGGAGTGACATGGAGGTGCTCAAGAACATGGACTATTCCGCCAAGGCCACTAAGGCTGCCTATGACAACACAGACATTGATAAAGTTGAAGAGTTAATGCAGGGCATTGCTGACCAGCAGGAACCTGTGGAGGAGATTTCAACAGCTATTTCAAAACCTGGAGGATTTGGAGAAGAGTTGGATGAAGATGACCTCCTGGCAGACTTAGTACTACGATGGAAGGAACTAGACAAGAATGTGCTGCAAATTAGTGGACCTGAAACAGTCCCTCTACCAAATGTTCCCTCTATAACCTTAACATCAAAGCCCACCTGCCTGCACCACGTCCTGCCTGCCCCGCATATACACAGCCGGCACTGGACCAGTTCAATGGATCCAGCCCTGTTCTACAATTCCTTCATGTCATCCTCGTCCTCTTCCTCCTTCTTGGTGGTCTCTTGAATCTCCCTCCAAAGCAGCAGGGCCACATCACTGCTCCCTCTCTGCAGAGAATGATCTTCACCCAGCCAGACTGGGTTGGGAAGGGGGGAGGAGAAGGGAAAAGGGTGGGTGGGATGGGAGGTGCTTGCTGTTTATAATGTGGAATTCCTGTAAAATAAACTGTATTTGCAAATCCAACATTGAGCTTCTGGACTACGCTAACGCCACTGCTGAACCTCAAAGGCAAAGGTCTACCGTTTGAAGTTGAAATGATCTGAAAATGTAGATGTCCTGAAAATGTTCTTTTCAGTCAGTTGACTTGTCCCACATCTCTTTGTAAGACTTGTATGGGACTGGCAGAAAAGTCAGTTTTTGAAAGCTGTATGCTCTTCCTTGTCCTTAGCTGTAATAAAGCATCTGATTTTGCTTTCCTTGAGAGCTGTATTTCTGTCCATCATCTGTGTACTGGCCCCTGTGTTTACCACTCTGCACACCCCTCGCTCATACTCCCCTGGTCTTTTGGAGTTTGTGACACTGATTTGGAAAGGATGATGTTCTCTTGAGAGCAAGTGAGACTGCAGAGTTCAATTCCAGCTATACAGTTTTCTAACATAGCTCTAAGGTCCTTGTTGCTATTTGTGATAACAGATAACTCATTGGAAACATGTGCATTCATTTATATTCAGATGAAATTATGGTTTGCACTGTCTATTAAAAAGACAGGAATAATTTGGAGATCAGGTCAAACAATAACTTGAAGTATTTATAAAATAAAAACTTCTAAGAAAGTTAATAATATTGTGTATGTCCCAATATAAAATAACCATGATATGCAAATATTTACTTGAGTAATACTTGGAAAGTTGCCTAAACTGGTTTCCTAAAAATAATGTTATTTAGAGATCATCTTGAAATATGAGAGACTTAGCAGAACTTAACTATAGGGTGTCCTTTGTTTTTGTGGAAAAAATTTTATTAAAAAAACTCACCCTAGATGTAAATGTGGCATGTCACAGAGAAAAGATAGTTATATTATCTTATATATAATAACTATCATATATAATAAGCAATTTATTAATTATAAGTTTATCCACTTATTAATAGATTCAAAAAAGCAATTCACAATTTTCTATCTTTATCCAATAATGGTTTCTATATGAAATAAAATTCATAAAACTTCATGTCTTAGATTCTGAAATTCAAAATTTTGAGAAATCTAGGTTTTTCCCTTATGTTAACTTACCAAGATTATTTCCTTTCATTAGTAAAAGTAACACCTAATACTTTCCATCCCTCCACCAAACAGTATTAACCCACAGTAATTCTACCAAAGAATTAAAGATGGCTGGATTTAATTATCTTATTTCCATTTGACTTGGAAGACTCATCATATCGATATAATCAGGATTCCCTCCCTATACTCTGGACATTTAAAGGGGGGAAACCAAATTGGCTACCAGGATCAATGGATCACTGGAATGTCTGAATTTCTGCTTCTGATGAATGAAGGAAGAAATCATGAGATCCAGACATTATTCATTACTTTTAGAAATAATTATTAGACTTTTATTATGTGCATCAGTTGGCTGTGTCCATGTCAGAGAATGAAAAAAACCAAAAGCACAAGATTATTTTATATTGTGTCCAATTACTCTTTTCTCATGGAGAGTATTTGGGGTGACTATTGACAAAAGTGCCAGCAATGGAAAACAACAGATACCTAGACATATCTGTTTGATGTCAACTCATTAATAATCACCACTTCCTCAAAAAACAAGGAATTTATAAGTGGCTAACTCAAAGGAAATAGATGAATTAGACTTCATTTCGCTAAATAGCATCTTAACGGTTTAACATTACTAACCATACTTCCTAATAGACCTCACTTTCCAATGAGATTAAGTAAAATAATTCCATTTCACATTTATCAGCCACAGGTAATAGAAACTAAAGATTCTACTCAACTACCTCTCAAAAGATGAGAGGACTACATGGCCTGGTTTGCTTGAGACAGTCCTGATTAATGCCTATTTTCTCTGGGTAATATTAATCATACTATTTTCTGTTGTCATCCTGGTTTGAATGATAAATTATACAGTCATCTTAACTATAACTGATACTCACAAAATACTTCAAAAATCTCACCAGGAATGGCACCCTAGTAACACAAAGCATTATTTTCATGTCTTGTCAATTTACACTAATGCCAAAAGATATATTTTTTAGATATCCAAATCATATGCATAAAAAGAAAACCTTTCACACTAATGTTTATAGTAGCATTACTAACAATAGCCAAAAGGTAGAAATAACCCAAATCAACAGATGAATGGATAAACAAAATGCATATATATATATATATATATATATATATATATATATATATATATACACACACACACACACACAATAGAATATTATTTGGCCTTAAAAAGGAAGAAAATTCTGACACATGCGACAACATGGATGGTCCTTAAAGACATTAGGCTAAGTGAATAAACCAGATTACCTAGAATAATCAAATTCACAAGTATTGATAGTAGAATAGAGGTTATTAGGAGCTAGGGAGAGGGGGTAATAGAGAGTTACTGTTTACAGGGTACAGAGCTTCTGAATTATAATTCTGAATCATAATTTCATCTGAATATAAATGAATGCACATGTTTCCAATGAGTTATCTGTTATCACAAATAGCAACAAGGACCTTAGAGCTATGTTAAAAAACTGTATAGACGAAAAACTTCTGGAAGTTGATAGTGGTTGAACAATAACATGAATGTATTTAATGCCACTGAAGTGTACATTTAAAAATGCCTAAAATGGTAAATTTTATATTAGGTACATTTTACCACAATTAAACAAAAAAGGTATGTATTAAATGTAGGTGAAGGGGATTAAAAGGTACAAACTTCCAGTTATAAAATAAATAAGTACACCATGGGGAATGCAGTCAGTAATATAGTAATAATTTTGTATGGTGACAGATGGTAACTAGATTTATCAGGGGGATCATTTTGTAATGTCTAAAAATATCGAATCACTATCATGTACACCTGAAACCAACAGAATATTGTATGTCAATTATACTTCAATTTAAAAAAAGAAAAACTAAAGAAAATAATACAAGTTTTATTAATTAATTTTGACATATGTTTTAATAATTTATTATTTTTATGGAAAACCAGTAAAAGCTAGCCATGTGTCCAGATCTTGATGTCACACAGGAGTTTTGAGAACACTAGCTGCATCTCAAGTGCCACAATCATATGCCTAAGATCTCTTCTTTATGCTATTATTAAGAAAGACTCTACGACCATTTTACATAAACTTTTGTCAGCTGACTCAGTAACTATCAAAAGCATTTTGTTAGTTTCACTTAAACTTCTCTGACTTAAGGTCAAATCTTAAAATCAGCAACCATAACGAACGCATATGAGCATTTTAACTCAGACCAGAACAGAAAACCTTTTCAGGATACTTAGTTGTCACTGCCTGTAAGTTACCAATTGCTATTGTTAACACCTCATC
The DNA here is from genome assembly GCF_002201575.2 of Neomonachus schauinslandi. Lineage (NCBI taxonomy): Eukaryota > Metazoa > Chordata > Mammalia > Carnivora > Phocidae > Neomonachus > Neomonachus schauinslandi. Next base: position 119,650,580 of record NC_058406.1, on the reverse strand, counting down.
ACCTTCTTGCCACTCTGAATTGCTGTCACAACATTTCCTTTACTCATCTCTTTAAAGGTACGTTGTAATCTATGGTTTTCAGTTTCTTGCTTATCAAGCACAACTATCTATAGGCTTGAAATACTCTGGAGTCTATAATTTTCCTCTATTGTAGTCTCTTACCATTAGACTCAGAAGAAATAGCTAACTCGCCAGACCCCACACACTTCAATATGAATGTTTGTTTCAGTTCCCATTTTGAGGGATTTTTCCTGGGGTAAGGGGAAACCATATGGAAGACTAGAGAAAGGACTGCAGAGGCCAAAGACTGGGAGGGCCAGTATAAAATAGGACTGCCACTATCCTTAGCCTCTATTCTTAATCTGCCTCCTCTGTTTCATTCCTTGATTTCTTGGTACCTCCCCAACTTCTACGGCCTCTTTTCAGCTCTGTGTAATTGTATAATAGAACAAGTAAAGCAACAATAGGAGAATGCACTCAAGAACCAGATGCTCCAAATCCAAATCTCAGCCTTAGCATTTACTATGTGGCCTTGGACAACTTCTTTAACCTCTCTGGGGCTCCATTTTGTTTATAAAAAAGGTGGATATAATAACATCATTTACTTCTGAGGGCATATGTAAAATGCTTAAAGTAATGCTTGGCATATTGTTAGAAATCAAATATTATTAACTCTATTTCCTTTATCACTTGATAATTCCATACCCAGTCTTCATGAAAAATAACAACTCAAGCTCCAAATATTCCAAATGACTCAATCATTAGGTATAAGCCCTGAGTAACCCTCTTTCTTATTCCCTTTATTATATATTTATGGTTATTGAGAGGAATATATCTACTTTATTCCTCTGAATATATTATAGTGGTTAATAATACAGTATTATTATAGGGTGTTAGTAGAGTCAGAATGTGTTAGTAGAGTCAGAATGTGAGTGTTCATTTTCTTTTTTTAAGATTTTATTTATTTATTTATCTGACAGAGAGAGACACAGCGAGAGAGGGAACACAAGCAGGGGGAGTGGGAGAAGGAGAAGCAAGCTTCCCGCGGAGCAGGGATCCCGATGCAGGACTTGATCCCAGGACTCCAGGATCATGACCTGAGCTGAAGGCAGTCGCTTAACCAACTGAGCCACCCAGGTGCCCGAATAGGAATACTTTTAATATTTATCTTGTAGCTTTGCTGTGTGTATTAAAAACATTATCCCAATACCTATCAAATAGTGCCTGATGTAAAAAAATATCTCTGTAAACTGCAAACATGAATAAGTAAGAAAACCTTCATAAGAGGAAACAGAAATAGTAGAGGAGAGACAAAATAATTTTTAATAAGCATAAAAAGTATCCTCAAAGATATAAGTGAGGATAATAAAAACAAGAGGTAAAAATAAATAGTTTAAAGGAGGAACTAACTGGAGAGAACAGGTGTGAAAATATAATAGTCAAAATAAAGACCTAACTTGATAAGTTGGATGGCAAAGGAACACAGCTGAAAATGGTCAGGTGGTGGAATTACAGTAGAAAGCATCAGGAGGTCAAAGAGATGGAAAGAAAAGAAGGGCTATGGAGGAGAAAATGCATATGTCTACACTATAAAAAACAGTTGGAAAATAAGAAAAAAATAATGGAGGGGAGACAATATATTTAAACATATTTAATATTTAAATATATTTGATTAATAATCAGCAATGTTCCAAAATTAAAGAAAGATATAAAACCTCAAAATGGCTCACAGAATGACAGATTAGATAAGAAAATAATCCAAACAAGTCATATTATAGTAAATTTAAAGAATACCACAGACGAAGAGAAAATTCTAAAAGCTTCCAGGGAGAACACTACCAACAAAAAGAAAAAATAACTCAAATTGACATTGTACTACAAAATAGCAATAATGTAGACAAGAAATATACAAATTATATTTAAAGCACTGAAGAAGACTTAAGCCTACAATTTACAAGGTTAAAATTAGTCATTCTCAAGTATACTACATCTGAGAATTTCTTCCACAGCAAAATACTCTTTAAAGCATTCTTGAAGAAGGTAAACCAACAAGAAGAGAAATAAATTCAAAAAGGTACTAGAAAATATGGAAAATAAGGATGAATGAATAAATAAAGTTTACCATGGTCTAAATAAAAATTTGCTCCATCTACCAAGGAAAAAAATTATATCCATAAATATCCAGAAACAATTTATTTAAACTATATTATCCAATACAGGAGCCATTGGCCTCATTTGGATATTTAAATTAAATTAAATTAAAAATTCAGTCCCTCCCCCAGTCATAGTAGCCATACTTTGAGTGTTCAACAGACATGTGGCTAGTGGCTACTGTATGGGGTAGCACAGTTACAGAATGTTTCCATCATCACAGAAAGTTCTGTGGTACAGTGCTGTTGTAGATGATATGCAACATGGGGATTAAGGGTGATAGTTGGGAAAAGAGGGTCAATAGAGGAAAGACAGTGTCTCGGGATACGTATCTCTTCCAGAGGGAAGATGTACATAATGATATATGCAAGATACTGGTATGGTAAAAGAACCATAAATACATTACATTAGGTCTAATTAACAAAAAGGTAAAAAGCAAACATATAATTTCTACAACTAAGAAATTCTACCACTTCGAAGAAAGAAAAATTATCTTGTATGTAATAGAAAAATCTGATATAATAGAAATAAATTATAACATAACTAAAATTAACATAAATATAAATGGATAAAACTGTTTAATAGTGACTCTCTGGGGGCACCTGGGTGGCTCAGTCAGTTGGGCATCTGCCTTTTCCTCAGGTCATGATCCCAGGGTCCTGGGATCGAGCCTGCACTGGGCTCCCTGCTCCGTGGGGAGCCTGCTTCTCCTTCTCCCTCTCCCCCTCCCCCTGCTTGTTCTCCCTCTCTGTGTCAAATAAATAAATAAAGTCTTTTAAAAAAAATAGTGACTCTTTGATAGGATGCTTAAAAAATTGATTTAACAATATTACCTGTAAGAGTTACACATTAGTGACAAAAAGATGCAGAAAGAATTAAAAATAAAGGGAGGAGAGACAGAAAATGATAAAGTAAGAAAATAGTATGAACTAATTGACACTTGTAGTGGTAATTAAAATAACTAACAAAATGGATTTTAAGACAAAAAGTAAATCAAAAGCCACAATGAAAGACTATATTACCAGAAAAAATCATAGGTGAAAAGGTCCTAATATCATAAATATGTATGCATTTGTCTATACTGACACAAAACTGCATCAATTATCACATCTATAGGAAAAATAAATTAATGAACAACTGTGATTGAGATTCTGAGGACAACTCTTTCAGAAACTGATAAAGATAAAAGAATAAGAAAACATCTAGAACTCTTGAATAAGATGACTCATAAGCTTAAATTAACAGATACATACATAATTTTATACCAAGCAGAATAAACATTTTAAGTATGTATGGAACACACACAAAAGTCAATGGTGAAATTACTCTCAAAGGAAACCTCAGTAAACTTCAAAGAATTGATATCATACGTATTATATTCACTAGTCATAGGAATTAGAAATAAATAAAAAAATAACTAAAAACTGTATATATCTGTAACTAAGACTTATGACTAAGTAAATAAGCTAAAATGGTAATAGCATGGGAAATTAGAAACAGTTTAAAGCTAAATGACAAAAAAACTACACATCGACAAATGTGGGACACATTTGCCCCTAACAAGGGGCACAGAAAAATTGCAGTTTTAAATGGATTTATCGGAAAATGAAAGGAAATGAAAACACATAAGATAAGAAATGAGAAGAGGTGGGCGGCTAGGTGGCTCAGTCGTTAAGAAACAAGAAGAAGAAAAGACAATAAAGCCAAAGAAATAAAAAGAAAATAAAATTAAAGTCAGCAATCAGTGACATAACCAAGAAACACTAACAATTCAAAGAGATGAACAAACAAAACTGATTTTTTGAAAATACTAAGTTAGACAAATTTCTGTTACTACTTTTTTTCAAATGTAGATGGGAGGTGAAAAGATCTAGGTAAACAAATTAAGAAAAGAAATACTTCCAGATATAAGAGCTTAAAATAATATGACCTTCATCCATATGCCAATAACTATAAAAATCTTTTTTTAAAAGATACATTTCTAGGAAAATACCAAATGCCAAAACTGGTAACATTGGTGTCTAATGAATATGACAATGACTATTGAAAAATTGAAATATGAATTAAACATTTTCTTTCCACCAAAAAAGATCCAAGGCTCAGACAATTTTACAAAGAATTCTACTGAACTTTCAGGGGACAAATAATACAAACTGGATAATGAAGAAAAAAAAATTTGTATGGACATTTCTCAAGTGTGAACGAAAATCCAAATTAAATAAATTAGCTCCTCGGGCACCTGGGTGGCTCAGTTGGTTAAGCGACTGCCTTCGGCTCAGGTCATGGTCCCAGGGTTCTGGGATCGAGCCCCGCATCAGGCTCCCTGCTCAGTGGGAAGCCTGCTTCTCCCTCTCCTACTCCCCCTGCTTGTGTTCCCTCTCTGGCTGTCTCTCTCTCTCTCTCTCTCTCTGTCAATTAAATAAATAAATAAAATCTTTAAAAATAAATAAATAAATAAATTAGCTCCTCTACATCAATTTAACAAAAATAACACATTATGTACAAGTAGGATTTAATTTAGGGATACAAGCATGTTTTACTGTCAGAATATCTATCAATTCAATTCATCAAACTAATGAATTAGTGGGAAAAATATAGGATTTTCTTAGATAAAAGGCATTTGATGAAATTCAGTATCAAAATAAAATTCTGAGAAAAGTAAAATTAAAGGGAAATTCCTTAACTTGATAAAGGCAGTGCACCAAAAACCACCACAAACATAATGGACCGCCTTTGGTACATTTTTTCCCCTGTTTTATTGACATAACATTGATAGAAAGTACTATATAAGTTTACAGTGTACAGCATAATGACTTGACTGCACATATATCATGAAACAATTACCACGAGTTTAGTTACCATCCATCATCTCATATACAAAAAAAAAAGAAAGAAAGAAAGAAAGAAATTGTTTTCTTATGATGGAAACGCTTAAGATTCACTCTCCTAACAATTTTCATAAATATACAGCAGTGGTGCATATTTTTTAAAAGAGGAAATGAGACAAAGATGTTCCTTATCAATTTTATTTTATTTTATTTTACTTTATGTTATTTGTTTCTACATAGTACTGAAGGTCCTAAAAAGTGAAATAAGATAAAAAAAGAAAGGTATAAGGACTGGAAAAAAAAGAGATAAAATAGTCATTATTGACCAATATATGTTCTTTTACAAGGAAAATCCAATAGAATTAACAGATAAATTCTTAAAAATAATGAGACAGTTCTGGAAAGTTGTTGGATATGAGATCAACTTTAAAAAATTCTTCTACACCAGGAATAACCATATAGAAAATAAAATAGAAAGCAAGATACTATTCAAACTAGCAAAGGGACAAAATATCTAGGAATTACTGCAATTGTGGTATAATGAATGCATAAGACATTATAGAGAAAATTTTTTATTTTAAAACTTTACTTATTAACCCTACTGAAAGATATAAAAGACCCAAATAAATGGAGAGTTATACTCTGTTCACTAATAGACAACATTGTAAACATATTAACTCTTTTTATTTTTTTAAAAGATTTTATTTATTTGAGAGAGAGAGTGAGCACGAGCAGGGGAGGAGCAGAGGGAAAGGGAGCAGCAGACTCCCCGCTGAGCAGGGAGCCCGATGCGGGGCTCATTCTGGGACCCCAGGACCATGACCTGAGCTAAAGGCAGAGGCTTAACAGACTGAGCCACCCAGGCACCCCGTAAATATATTAACTCTCATTAAACACATTTATAATGAGGACTTGGGGCAAGTGACTTATCTAATGAGACAGGAACACATACCAAGAAGAAGCAAAATACACACAAAACAAAATACCACAGCTACAGTGAGTAAAAATAGTAGGGAGCTCAATTCTTCATTAGCAGTTAGATTGCGTGCTACTTTAAATAAAAAGCCCCTTTGCTTGAACCAGTGAGACCTAAACTATAGATTATCTGTATTTAAAACTGTAGATACAATGACAAAGGGTAAAAACAAAATAGAAACAGAACAGAAAACAGATAAACCAAACTTAGTGTGTTGACTAATTATCACCAGATCCAGATGAAGCCTTCAGAATGGAAGAGCACAAGAGAACATATTTCAGCATTAAGGATGATTTAGAGAGCAAAATGTGCGAAAGTCATGGAAGTTCTGAAATAAGTCAGGATATTCGAAACTGAAGTTTTGGGCAAACATTTATTGCCTCACACTTAATACACTCTTGCAATAGCGACAAAACTGATCTGCCTGCCTGTGGCACCCCCCGGCCAGATTAATCTTTCTGGAACACTGCATGTCAAGAGAGTAAAAAAAGTCTGAGGGTGAAGATATGTCTTTGCCATCTTTATTGCACAGTCCTTAGCTCTCTCTTGATGAAAAAAAGAAAGGAGAAACAGTGTAGCCATGAGAAATTTACTGAAGAGCCAGGGAGCAAGCATGAACGTGTACAGAGGCGGCAAGGTAACCAGCCGGGAGAAAAATGAAACTAGCCAGTATGAAGATGAAGGAGACCTAAGGGCAATGAAAGGAGATGGGAAAGGACTGAATGAAAAGCGGAGTTAGACTATGGCTTAGGACAGCAGGAGGGACCCTTATTTTCTAAGACTGCGCAGAAGTGACACACTTGTCAATATATTCGCTAAACGGATTCCTACTGCATCCACTGAAAAATGATGTCTTGTCAGCTGCACATTTTCTCTGAATCTTGACCAGCTTTTCATCCCCAGTGGAGGTTGAACAAGGATCCTTTGACTGACATTAATTTCTGAACAAGACCAAAGAAGTCATAAAATTAACACCTGAAGGACACGTTTAGTTTGGGTTGGATTCTGTCCTTAGTATTTATCTTCTGGGTCCTTTCAGTGTTCAGTATGGAAGGTAACTAAGAAGACTGACAAATCAATATTACAGATAATGATGTTTTCCTAATTCAAGAACTGCCCTGACCTTGGAATGGCCGAAAGCAGTAAACAAAACGCACATTTTAGAAAAGGCAGAGCACCCAATCCCAGCTACAAAGAGAAAGGCAGAATTCACTGAAAAAGTGGGTCCGGAACATCTTTCTATTAAAATCATCATCCAAATGTAAGCAAAAAAGCCTTTCCCCCCTATTAATAATACCTGCTTCCCAACAGAGTAAGCAAAATAACAAAAACAATAAACCCGGATTGGAACAATAGTTCATTCAAAGCAGCAAAGTAAAATGCTTCCCCAACATAAGCACATGCTCATAACTTGGCAGCAAACAAATAAACGAAAACACTTCTCTGTAGACTGCACCTCATGTTTGGTGGCAATGGTTGTTCAATGCAAATGAACAGAGGAAACTGTGAAAAGAGAACATCTTTGATAACATCTGCCTGCAAATGTTCCGAACACTCAGCATTTGAATCCATGTGCCTAAGTACAAATGTTAATGAGTCTGCATCAGATTGCATGGAGTATGAAGACTGCCAAGTCTGACACCCAGAGTAACTCAAGGGGGAACAATCTGTGTGCTGGATACATTTTTTTTTTTTTTAAATTCAGGATGAATGCTGAAGTGCGGAGACACTTGAAGGAAATCTAGTCGTTAGCCAAAATGATGCTGGTATTTTTAATTTGCTTTCTTGCTTCCAGGCTCAAATACCTGCTCAGTTTGATCTTTTTAAGAAGTGAAAGCATGGGCTAGGCAGGATCAAAATTATACTAATGGAGCAGCTGGAGCTGCATTGTAATTGTCCTACCAGCCTCCTAACATGGGCTGCCTCCCTTGCAAATTGTGATTTGCAAGTTGCTTCACAGAGCCTTCTTGGAAGTTGTGGGAAGCGTCCACATGTCATAACCCACAGGACATGGACTATAGCCAGAGCCATGTGGACTATAGCCAGAGCCATCATTTACTTCTCACATCAGATACATCACTCTCCCCTGCTTAAAATCTTGCAAGAGCTACCTAGCGACCCTTGAATAAAGCCCAACATCCTTAACTAACTTGGCCTGGAAGGTCCTGCGTGACTGGCTTGCCTCCCTCTTAACCCTACTTTGTGCCACACCACTGATTGCTTCTATGCTTTGCCTACACTGGCCTTTTTCCCTCCCCAACACCAGCATCGCTCTGACACCCGAGGGTCAGCAACTCTGGGGATATTGGCACTGCTAAGCACAGAGTGGCATTTTCATGGTGGCTGCTCCTGACACTGGCCTCAAGGGAATCTTTGAGAAGGGGAACTTGAGGAGAGAGACAATATGGTAGGGGGCCCAAGGTGATTCTGGGTCACAGACTGGTCTGCGAGCTAAGAGACTCACCGGTGTACCCATAAGCCACAAAAAGGGGGAAGTGGGGCGCACAGCAACTGCAACTGGGTGTAAATGTAAATGTCACTCTATTTGTGAACACAACTTGCATCTCATTTGAGTGCACTGATTCCCCACACAAAGGACAGCTAAAGAAAGAAGGAACAAAAATTAATTGTATTATTTTCCTCCAGATAAGGATGGGACCATGACCTGTGGAAAGAAATACAAGGAAAACATGAAACTTGTCAAAAGAAGCATAGAAAAAGGGGCTCGAAGGAAGGTTGGGAGGCAGGAGGCAGTGATAACTATATTCTTGTCTACCACGTCCCTGCTCATGGGATCCACAGGACCTTTTCAAATGAGGGAGCATTATAAAATTAGAAAAATAATTAATATGTTCATTACAGAAAATTTGGAACATTGGAAACGTAGGAAGATAAAAAAGTATCACCCAAGATCTGTGCACAGAAGAACAAGTCATGTTAAACCTCTGCTGTATTTTCTTCCAGCCTTTTTTGACATATGTAGTTTTTACAATTATGTTTAGGCTTTTACATAGTTGGAAATTTACCCCTTTCGTAGCACTTGCCCAAGCCATCATAAATTCTCCTTAATCTTAAATTTAAATGCCTATATTAATTCCGCCAGGAAGATGGACCATCATATTTTTATCTAAGCTTCCTACTTGGATATTAAAGACCTTTCCAGTTTTGCACGTATGTAAATATTCACTGTGGCAATTACTTTTGCCATGAGACATTTCTAAGTTCAGAGTTTCTTTCTTTTTTTTTTTTTTTATTTATTTGACAGAGAGAGACACAGCAAGAGAGGGAACACAAGCAGAGGGAGTGGGAGAGGGAGAAGCAGGCTTCCAGCAGAGCAGGGGGCCTGATGCGGGGCTCGATCCCAGGACCCTGGGATTATGACCTGAGCCGAAGGCAGATGCTTAACAACTGAGCCACCCAGGTGCCGCAAGTTCACAGTTTCTAAGCATGACTGAGGACTTCTTCCCAAATGTTGTCTTTACTGCTCTCAGTGGCTTCCATAACTTAAGAGTTTCACAGACTCTTCCTTGCACAGGAAAAAAGGAGTTCTTACCCCCTAGCCTCTATAAGTCATTTTAAGTCATTGCTAGAAGTGACAGAAAAACACTTCCTGGTCATCAATCAACACTTCAGGATGCCCACATTCACATGTAAAATGGAGACTGTGTATAAATAAAATATTTCAATATTCTGCTATCTGTGTGTATCTTTTAAGCCTGTGAGAGTTTATTTTGCAGAGCAAATTTAATTTTTCTTCCTTTAACTAAGAGGGTTCGAGTTCTGTTTCTACTCAGGAGACATTTTATGATGATTCTTTAAGGAAAATTGTACTTATTTTCTTGTTCCAGTGGTTATTCTGAGTGATACTATAGGTCATTAATGGCCTCATGGTTTTTCATATGCTTTCAGCCCCTCTATGCTGAAAGAAAGCTATTCTACTCCTGCCCATACTAATAATCTTGCCAATTTCACATCCCATAATAGCAATTTGTAATCATACATCTCTCCTTTCTAACTCATTTACCTCTATTTTAACCTCATGAAATGAAAATTAAAATGATTAGGAAAACAGTATATTGAAGAATCTAAAACAATCTTTCATTGACTTTGGCACATGTTATTTAGATTGAAATGTAATTACTAATTCATTTTAATATGCACCACCCCTTTTGGTGTATTTCACACATCAAAATTACGTGGTTTTTTTTTTTTTCACTTTGCAGGGATCTTAATTCCTTAATTCTGTCTGTGCAAAGCCGGCTACATTTGAGAAGCATGATTAAACGCAAACTGCCAAGGCAAATGGCATCTCTTCAGTAGACTGTGCCATCACCATCTACAAGGTAGATTTCTGATTCTATGTTATTTCTATGGAAAGCTTTTTGACATTTGTATCATTGTTATTTAGGAAATTGATCAACATGTGATAACTTCCAATTAAGTGAACCAGGATATCTGAAGAAGTGTCTCCAATTTCTATGATTGTGCATTTAACAGCTAATAAAAATGATGAGGATTGGAATCTATCAATAGTTAAGTAGAATTTCTACATTCATTAAGCTGGTGCTCACAGCTGTTTTATAACCACTTAATCTGACAAGAAAGAATGTAATGGCTTTATTCTGCCTCATTCAAAATATCCGTATTAAATACTACTTAATAAATAAAAGATGTCTGCACAGTTTAGACTCTTCTCAGGAAATACCTTTAATGTACAATTCTTAGCTCTGAATTCAACTCCACTCAGGAACAGGAGAAACTTCACCTGACTGCCTTAATTAGAATACAGCTAGTAAGACCCAAGGTAAAATATGAGTGAAAAGAGACTTCAACAGAACTCTCTTTGACACTTTACAATCTTCATTTATTAGTGAGGATGGGGAGATACTGACTCTTTCATAAACCCTCTGGTGGACTGTGAGATACATAATATCCGAAGGGCAATTTAACAATCTGTTACATTATAGTTTTTATATGTTCATATACATTGACCCAACAATTCCCCTTTGGGAATTTATTTTGACAGAAAACAAAAAAATCAAAGGCAAGTGAAAAGATTTACATCTAAAAATATTTATTTCAGCGTGTCTTTATGAGATTAAAACACTGGGAACAAAAGAGAGGATTATATGTTAAAGAATTACAGTATGTTCATATAAAGGCATACTGTGTACAATATTTAATGACTAGGGAAAGTACTGTCATTGCATTTTTTAAAAAACTTTTATTTATTTATTTATTTATTTATAGAGAGAGAAAGTGAGTGCGAGTGGGGAGGGGTAGAGGGAAAGGGAGAAAGAGAATCTCAAGCAGGCTCCCACTCAGTGCAGAGCCAGGCTGGGGCTTGACTCATGACCCTGAGATCATGACCTGAGAGGAAATCAAGAGTTGGACACTTAACTGAGCCTGAGCCACCCAGGCACCCCCTGTCATTACATTTTGAATGAAAAAGGATTACAAAACAGTTTTTGTAATATGACGTGAAGTTTTAAAACTTTATACTTGTTTAGATGTACATCTTAGAAAAAAATTCCTAAAATGATGAACATCAAAATATCATTATTTATCACGAGAGAGGTGGTTTTTATATTTTAAACATTTTTTTAATATTTTCTACATTTCTAATGAACATATATTATTTTGTAATCTTTAATAACAATACCTATTAATTTCTAATAAGTTTAAGGTGGTGAAAAGAGGTGAACTTTATATTTGGGCCACTTATACATACTTATATACATGGACACAACTAATTAAAAATTAGCATAATTATTCTTAGCAACAACTCCTTTTCAGTGGGAGTTTGTAAGGATTAAAATTATTTCTTTTACTTTGTACTCCTACTTAAGTTGGCTATTTTTATTTTATATGTGATCCATTTGCCCAGCAATCCAATCCCCATGCCCCTCACATGGTAACTCTGTCAGCATGTGGATTTGGTGAGGGTACACATAAAGGAAGCTGTGTTGGGAGAGATTTTATTGTGTCTACAACCTTCAGTTGTCAGAATCTGATGTTGCTGTGAATCACGAACTGGTTATTAGGCCCCCAAGAGGAATTGCCTTTAACTACCTATAATGCTAGCCCTGAGGTCCAATAAAGTCTTCACACTTCCAGTAGCCAAAGGTAGGCCACAAAAAACCCGAGCAAACCCTAGGGTAGAATTTCAGAGCCTGAACTGTCTTACCTCAGCAGCTAAAGGGTTAGTGATGACTGGAAATTTGTCAATTTATCAAAAATCCCCACTTTATTTTCATCCTCTTTTCCTCTCCTCCCCTCTTCCTCCCTGTCCCCATACTTCATCTTTCCACTCCCTTGCTCAGAGCTCAGTGTCTTCTAGCCCTCTCCTGGCTAATGTCTGCTATTGGGAAAGGGAGCATATCATGATATGAAAGAATGATTGATGTATCTCAAAGCTCCTTCAGTGTTAACAGAGGTTCTGTGAAAAATCAGGGAAGAGAGAGGTGTTCAAGGTCAGCTTGTTTATTTTTTAACCACAGGATTTCTAAGCTCCTTAATACACACGGGTATAGTCGATTTTCAAGAGAGGTCTACAGACTGAATGCTTTCCAAGTTTAATCATCATGAAACCCTTTTCATCACAAAACATATCCAGAACTCATGCTTTTCAAAAGACATTTAAAAAAATCTTTGCCCAAATCCAATGGTATTTCCTTTTAGGTAGAGTTTGAAGCCTTTATAAAAAGAAATGGCTTGATTATGATGTAATTTCTTTCATTACCTATATCAGGTGTAGGAGCAGAGAGTTGGGGGAAAAGAAGTGGCCCTTCCTTAGCCTCAAATTAGACATCCCTGTGTCTTTATCTTAACATAGCCCTGGTTCTGATAAAGCAGAACACCCCTGCTGCCCAGCAGGACCTATGCAGGGCTGAAAAGCATGTAGCCATACTCCTGGTTCCCTCCTGTGTCACTGCACCCAGGAACTGTCCCCTGATTGCTCCCAATAGGAGTAAAGCCCCCATCTTTTGAACTCTCATCCCACATTTTGCCCATCACTCTTCCTTGTTTCATTGTGCTTGCTCTCTCTCTCTCTCCCTCCCGCCCCCCCCAAGAGTAGAGCTCTTCTTCTATAATGTCAATACAAATCTCAATCAGAGCACTTATCCCAGGCTGTGATTGTGTATTTTCTGTTTATTTCCTTCACTAGCTCTTGTCCTATTCGCCTCGGTGTGCTCAACAGGAAGCTCACACAGACTATAAGCTCCATGAAGATAGAGAGTGCACCTGTCTTGCTTGTACATGTATCACGAGGACTCAGCAAAGACTCTCCTACTTGGTGAGTGCTCCATAAAAAGATGCTGGATGAATGGACTGTAGGCTGGAAATCAAATGCACAAAAGGCTGACAGGATCTGAAAGGTCAGATTCCATGCCTTTGCTTGACTTTCATATTCATTAAAGACTTAGTTTCAAAAACCACAGAAGGGAGAAGCTATAGATATTTCAGCCAAGGAAATTTCCAACTCCTTTTAGTCCACTTAATTCAATTAATTAAACTGAATGTCAATGAAATCTAAATAACCCCCAAATTTGGGACTTGGTTAAAGAAAAGATCTCCATCATCTTATAAAGAAAAAGTATAATAGATATCTAAATTCCCATTTCTGAGAGCTTTTAAGAATGGATTCATTGGACATAGGGCTTAAGAAATCACTATAAAATGCAAATAAAGTTACCAAATCTGTGAAGACAGTATTTGCTGTAATTTTGCAAATTGTAATTCATAAGAGATGAATATGCAAGACTGTATTTTTATTTTACTAATATCTGTAAATACTCTGTCATTTGCATTTTAAGCCTTTATTTTTTAAGGCAGCAAAGTTGAGAGGAAGGTACAGAGGGGCTGTCCCCACACATGCATAGCCTCCCCCATTAGCAATATACCCTACCAGACTGGTGAACATATTGTTTTTTTCCTCTGTCTTTTTAAAAAAAAGATTTCATTTATTTATTTGAGAGAGAGCGAGAGAGAGAGAATGAGCAGTGGGGAGGGACAGAGGGAGAGAGAGAGAGAAGCAGACTCCCTGCTGAGCAGGAAGCCTGATATGGGGCTTGATCGGAGGACCTGGAGATCATGACCTGAGCCAAAGTCAGCCGCTTAACTGACTGAGTCACCCAGGCCCCCTGTTTTGTTTTTTTTTTCCTCTTTCTTAACCAAATTCTATGAGTTGATCATTCTGGTTCCTCACCTCCTACCAAGAGACTGTCAATAACTTGAATTAGTAAACTGAATATTTTAGAAGAAACTGATGCTTCTGCTCAGAGATGGCCACAAATTTGTGATTTGAAATTTAGCAGGAAATGCCCTATAATGACACTACATTTTCAGCTGTATTGAACTGAAATCATTAAAATTTTATTTGAATAAAGAAATGTCAGGGGCACCTGGCTGGCCTAGTTGGTAGAGCATGCAACTCTTGATCTTAGGGTTGTTAGTTCAAGCCCCACATTGGGACGACAGCTTACTTTAAGAAGGAAGGAAGGAAGGAAGGAAGGAAGGAAGGAAGGAAGGAAGGAA
>NC_058406.1:119464525-119636077 GCF_002201575.2 Neomonachus schauinslandi | reverse complement strand
GAAGGAAGGAAGGAAGGAAGGAAGGAAGGAAGGAAGGAAGGAAGGAAGGAAGGAAGGAAGGAAGGAAAGAAAGGAGGAAGGGAGGAAAAGAGGAAGGGAGGGAGGGAGAGACCGGGGGAATTAAAAAAAGAAATGCCAAGATAGTTAAATTACTTTTAAAGGGCCATGACATTTATCAAACTTTCACAAATATAAAACGCTTTGTCAAAGTAATTAATGAAGGATGACTCCATTTGGCATTGAGAGGGCAACAAACTACTCTGAGTGGTTAGTGAGCTGTCATATGCTTGGAATAAGACAGATTCATTTCCCTGGTTCTGAATGGACCAAGTCGCTGGAAGAGACACCAGGGCTCAGGTGTAATGGACAATGCTGAGTGCTGATCAAATATTAAGAGTTGTTTTGGGATCAAGAGGACTGGGGTAGTATAAAATTCTTGGCCATCTTCTAAATGACAAGTCAGATTCCAAGGGACAAAACAACCTCTAGTTCTTCGACTCATTACTGCATGCTCAGGTTGAGAGATAAGCAAATGTTTGGAGCAAATATTAAACCTATATTCAAAATTCATTTCACATGGTACAGGCTAAAGGGCTTAAACCGGGATGCATTCTCTGTTAGATAATGCATTATGCTTCAGATAGGCGATTTCCCTTGACAGGGCCCTTAAGAAAGATCAAAGACAGCATGGAAAAATATAATATGCAATATTATGACAGACATCAAATATCGTGCTAATTCTGTTACAGATTAATTTTATGCATGAGCCCTTAAGTCACATCAATATCACAGAGGGTTTTTCTGGGTCACAAATCTAGACCATTTTACAGTCTTCTCTTCTAACATAGAAGTAGTTCATTAAAATGATTGTCTGTTTGTAAGGAAATAATTTCCCTATCTCTTGAAGTTCCTCCAAGTGATAAAAGAGCACTTAGGCTAAGTTCTTCCTTGACTGGAAAGGCAATACTCAGCTAGGAAATTAAATAAAACCACTTCTGCATGGATTTTTCATCTCTGATGATTTCAGACTTGTGAAGAGCCATCATAATGAGCCCATTTTCCCTTAGTATTTTTACAACATCAGAGACTTTCTTTGTGCATGTCTATGGATTATTTTGAGTGTTTTGGCTATCTTTTAAGGACGAGCAAATTGAGGAGACTATAAAAGTGAAATGATCAAATTAGAAGCTCTTGGAGGTTAAACCCCTGTAGTCAACTGTTTGGTTCTCGATTCCTATTACTTATTTTATTTCTTTTGCTACAAATGGTTTTCTCTCACATACTTAAATATCTAAAAGGTTATGACATGGAATAACTATATGTCAGTTACAGTTTAATTGGGTGGATATAGTTCTTAGAGCAAGTTAATTAACTTTTTATATGCCTTTCTTTTGGTTGTTCTTAGAGCATCTCAAGCAGATAATTAAGCATTCTCATGGCACTTTTACAGTCCTTGTTACCATCAATTCCTAACAAGACTTAGCAGAAAATAAATCACCTTTTTTTTAAAGGTTACCTGAAAACATTTTAAAAATCCTTTGTTATTTTAGAATACAAGAAAATCAATTACTACAGCAATAACGCTTTTCAGATACAAGCCTTGGGTGAGAACAAACACAAAGATACTATTTGTTTCATTTTGTGATAGTTTAATCTAATTGTTAAAAGATAGCTGAAATTATTATTGTTTCCCACATTCACCTCTCTGAATTCACAATTACAAATACAATATTGGCTTATTGTGGGTCATTTATCTTAGTCAATTTAACATAAATCAGCTCAACCAGAGCTCTGGGCAAATAAAAGAATAAGGTTGACAAAGAAAATGCTATTAATATGTTTATTTTGAGTGTAAGCTATAGTTAACTTAAAAAGTGGACATACAAGTGAAAAACCCATCAGGTGCATGTTAGTTCTTTATGCTCTTTGTTAAATACATTTAGAGAATTAGTTTTTATGTTTTCAGAACACGCACTTTCAAAGAATACAGCCTGATTAGTGGTTAGAATTAAAGTAACCCAACCAGGAACCACAGGAATCTCTGAATCAGACTGTCTTTGGACGAGACATAAGAAAACTCACCTAATGAAAGGAAGAATGATTTCCAAGTAACATTAATATAAAATACAAAGTCATACATATTTGTAAAATGTTAAGAATGCACTATCTCCCTATTTTTCTAATATAAATTTTATCCTAAATCATATTGCTATGTCATTCCTCAGGAAGCCAGATTCTTTCCACTGGTACTCATTTTGTGCCATATGTCTGTGGCGCTTGCTTCCCTCTTCAGGGTCTACAGAGACCCTACCAATTATTCAGTAGCCACGTGGACTTCCATTCCTTCCGTGATTCTTCCCTGGCTGCTCCTTTCCTAATAGAAGTCCCCCACTATGCAGAGGCCTCCATCGTCATACATTCTTGCTGGTTGCTTTGAGGAAGGAACTAACTCATAACTCTGTTGTATGTGTTTCACCGCTAGGGGTTGATTTTCATAATACATTTACAGCTCTATCATATTTCTAATTTAAGACAGTTTCTTTAATCTACCCTCTTACTTCGGAAAAATACCTACTCTTAAATGCAAAGTTTCTATTTTGGCTTCTTTTAAGGACATACTAAGAATGGATGCACGGCCCTTGGGTGGATCATTTGGTGAAGCTTCAGATTCTGGGTTTTGGCTCAGGTCACGAGCTCAGGGTCTTGAGATCAAGACCCACGTCAGGCTCTGTGCTCTGCGCAGAGTCTGCTTGTCCCTCTCCCTCCCCCTCTGCCCCTTCCCCTGGTCTCTCTTTCTCAAATAAATAAATATTTTTTTAAATCTTTAAAAAAAAAAAAAGAATAGATGCAGTTACCAGTGCAGCTGTAGCATACAGACTGGAGTGTACTGGATGTGAAAGTTATGCTCACATGGAACATCAATGTCTTCCACTCCCCAGCAGTGTATTCGTAAACAAAGATGGCAGAAGATACATTTTCAATGTACCTATCAGTGGGTCCAATGTTAGCAATAAATGGGTTCTTCTGAGAAAAGACACAGAAAACATGATTCTAGGAGTCAGAACCAGAGGCATCAAGCTCTGCACACAGAGACATTCTCTGTGCATAGAAAAAAATACTGGGGCGCCTGGGTGGCTCAGTCGTTAAGCGTCTGCCTTCGGCTCAGGTCATGATCCCAGAGTCCTGGGATCGAGCCCCACATCGGGCTCCCTGATCAGCGGGAGGCCTGCTTCTCCCTCTCCCGCTCCCCCTGCTTGTGTTCCTGCTCTTGCTATGTCTCTCTCTGTCAAATAAATAAATAAAATCTTTTAAAAAAAAATACTGATAAGTCATCTCTGTTATTAATGACATTCTTAGCTAATGATTATTTTGTACCTGGTAATTATCAGTATCACAATACACATTACCTCAATTCTTCTTCAAAAAATTCTTTAAAGTATTATCTATACCTTAGGTGAGGAAACTGAAGCTGTCCCAGCCAGCAACTACTACAGTAAGGATCTGAGACCACATTACAGCCTCAGAGGCTTTTTCCCACCAGTCACGGTGTCTTTCCACTAGATGATAGCAGAACCTTGTAGAAATCTGGAGAGATCTAGGATATTTCCAGTTTTTGAGGATTTTGGAACATTTTGTTTCAAGGCCAAAAAAACCAAAAAACCCAACCCACTAGATTTCCAACAAATATAGTTATGTTTGAACTTACATTTATTATTTTAATAATTTTGACATAAAAATAAGCTCATTTGCAGATAATATCAAAAGTGTGTATTTACAGCTTCCCTGGATTAATAAAGAGCCGGGCTAAATGGCCATCGTGACCTCCCTTTGTTGACTGATAGCAACACTACCCGTGGCTCCCATCAAGCACAAGGGTGCAAATCACCGCTACACACACTACCTTATACAAAGGTCTCAAGCTCGAGAGCATCTTTATCATGTACAGGTGCTTTCTGAGATTCCTGGATGATTTTTATTACCCATGCTCCCACCTTATCTACATGGTGGTCAAGCTAACTGACATAGGCAGATTACAATTTTTTATTACCAAAGTCACCAGCTTCTGAAATAACATCTTAACAAGGACACATTTAATAAGGAACAGAGCAAAACAACAAACAAACAAACTGGAAAGCAAACCATGGAAAACTGAAGTCAGAAACTTCTTCAGTATTTCTTCTATGGAACGTCTCTATGAAATATTCACTCGAGGCTGTTTTACTAAAGCTCTTAATTAATCAACCATAAACAAAGAATCAAGAAGATAGAGCAAGTTTGGGAAAAGTACCAGAGTACACAAACTCTCTTAAGAGGAACTAGCCAATCAGAAGTGCTGTATTGCAAAGGAAATGTGTTTTTAAAAGGTAATATTGCCATATGCAAAAGGCCACCTTACAGTTAAAGGTGTCTGTCACCATGGCAATGACTACTAGCCACTACTGATTTTTCATACACACCCTTTCACTTTAAGATTACATTGTCTGACCATCCAAGAAGTGGATTCTCACTCTAAATTCATATTCTGAAATAATTAGCTTTTTAAAAAATTACAGCTCAGCTCACTGATTGGTGGAGTTCAAGAAGGTTCACTTCAAGAAGTTAACAAGGACTTCTTAACAAATATCCATGATCAAATCAAATTTTTCATAAATGCCTTTTATCCTCATGAAAATGGAAACTGGGATAATGAAGTCACTGCAGTTTCACTGTTCTCATCATTATCCTCTCAACATGGACCAGACTTTCATTTTAGACCTCAGAGACTTGAGCCGATATTGACCCGACATTCTCAACCTAGTGATTAAATGGTCTTGATGACCTCTCATAATAATGTAAGAAAATCTGGGGTGAATGTGAAAGACTTGTGACTGTTAGAATCATTCAATCAATCAATCAATCAGTCAAAGCAGATGAGATGTTAATTGCTATTTTCTATTCTGACAAGTATCCTAATTTTTCACAAAAGTAAAACATCTGAGTACCTAAAGTCTATGTCACCGTATAGTATAACAGTAGATTTTCAAATAATGTGGTGTAGGTAAAACAGATATGTATTGTTGATATGTATTGTTGAGGTTGCAACACTAGAACAAAACAATCTACTCAAGGAAGCATGTCTTTGACACTCCAGGTCACACTGAATGCCAAGACTTGTATTTTGAAGAAAGCCAGAATACCTTTTTTTTTTTTTAAAGATTTTATTTATTTATTTGACAGAGAGAGACACAGCGAGAGAGGGAACACAAGCAGGGGGAGTGGGAGAGGGAGAAGCAGGCTCCCTGCAGAGCAGGGAGCCCGATGCGGGACTCGATCCCAGGACCCTGGGATCATGACCTGAGCTGAAGGCAGTCGCTTAACCAACTGAGCCACCCAGGCGCCCCAGAATACCTTTTAAGACCAATTGGTACATTCATTCATCATTCTTTTTCAAATGACTTTTCAAGCCAAATTACATTCTCAGAATATTTAAAGGTTTGTTTTCATTATTAAACTTATCAGGAAAAACAACAAAAAGTGGAAAACATAGAATGTATCTTATCCATTGACTCCAAACCAAATCAATAGCAGACTTACAGCATCAGTCTTTTTAAACTGCATATAGCATGACCATTATTTTTTTTTAAGATTTTATTTATTTTTTTGAGAGAGAGAGAATGAGACAGAGATAGAGAGAGCATGGGGGGGGGAGGGTCAGAGGGAGAAGCAGACTCCAGGATCATGACCTGAGCAGAAGGCAGTCGTTCAACCAACTGAGCCACCCAGGTGCCCCAGCATGACCATTATTTAACCACAAAGTCTATGTAACCAAATTCATTCACTCATATTTTCAAAAGAGGCTGTCTAGAGCAGTGCTGTCCAAAGGACATATTGTGTAAGTTGCATGTAAAATTTAAATTTTCCTTTGAGATACACTAAAAATATTTTTTAAATATATGGAATTAATTTTAATCATATACTTTACTTAATCCAGTATATCCAAAATATTAATTCAACACCAAAAATAAACACAAATTTTAAAAGAAATATTTTGTTATCTTTTTGTTAGTCTTTGAAATCTCATCTGAATTTGAAACTCGGATCTCATCTTAATTTAGACCAGCCACATTTAAACTGTTCAATAGCCACATGTGACTCATACTTATATTAAACAGTGCAGCCTAGAGTAATTCCTCCCTTCCTGGGAGAACGAGTTAAAGAATATGTAGGGAACCCTCTGCTTTAGCCCTCAAAATTCACATGGAGGAAGCAGACGGTGGGGCTTCTATTCAAAAGCAGA
Organism: Neomonachus schauinslandi; assembly: GCF_002201575.2. Taxonomy (NCBI): domain Eukaryota; kingdom Metazoa; phylum Chordata; class Mammalia; order Carnivora; family Phocidae; genus Neomonachus; species Neomonachus schauinslandi. The sequence continues at coordinate 119,629,800 of NC_058406.1, read as the reverse complement.
GAAGATAAGAAACAACAGCCAGAAAACTCCCACAAAGCCAGTGTTCACCTAGAGAGAGTGAGAGGGAATGCTTCATGCCCCTGCATGTTCTGACAAGATGAGAAGGTGTCAGTATTTACTGAAAAAGGAAACTTTAGTATAAATATAGAAATTTCAGTATAAAAATCGTATGTTAGAAAAAGTCATGGGGAGCTAAATTTGCCAGCAGTGAAAAGTATGTGATTTGGATGGAAATAGAACTACCTCTTGAGAAAGGCAATGATAATTTCAAACTGATACAGGATTGGGGGAATTGAGAAAAAGTATTAAAAAAATCATTGCCGAAAAATAATCTTAACATTACTTCTAAGTTGGATAGACCTGGTTAAGTAACGGAGAGTATAAAGGGCCAAAGACAGCGGCGCCTGGGTGGCTCAGTCAGTTAAGTGGCTGCCTTCAGCTCAGGCCTTGATCCCAGGGTCCTGGGATAGAGCCCCGCATCGGGCTCTCTGCTCGGCGGAGAGCCTGCTTCTCCCTCTCCCTCTGTCTACTGCTCTGCCTACTTGTGCTCTCTATCTCTGTTAATTAAAAAAAAAAAAAAAATCTTAAAGTGCCAAAGACAGCTCTGTGATGGTAAAGCTGTGAAGAATAAGAATACCAATGATAGAGAGGAATACAGGTTCATGTTAAGAAAGATGGGTAGCTTTAAATTTAGACACTATATATATATATATATATATATATATATATATGCGTGTATGTGCATATATATATATGCGTGTGTACTACACGCATATATGTAGTACATCTATATATACATATATGTAGTATATATACATATATATATACATCTATATGTAGTATATATATACATCTATATATACATATATGTACTACATATATGTAGTACATATATATATACACACATACATGTAGTACATCTATATCTATATTTAAATATGAATGTTATGTTATATAAATATATAAATGATCTCAGATTTTTAAAAGGACACATATGCTGGTGGAAATGAAGAACTTGAGACAGCACAGATGAGGAATAACCCCTTCATTAACCAGAAAATTCCATGAGTAAAGTACCATGCCTACTTTTCCCGAGTTAACTAGCTGACCACTAAAACATTCAGGCAGTCCTTCCACACTTTCTCTTAGGAAGAAGTCCAGTCAGTAATAAATTTTCTAGTTTCTGCGTTTAGTTGAGGCCATGTGACTTTCTCATCTCAGCACGCTTGGAGATGGTAGAGCCACGGGTTAGAAGGAGCAGGGTGTCTTGCAACACTCCTTGGGCGACAGCCCCCCATGGAGCCACCCAATCAGTAATACCTGCAATGGGCTTTGCACAAGTGACAAATTTTTATTTGATGAAGTCATTGAGATTTAGTAATTGGTTTCTTTTTTTTTTAACATTTTTTAATTTAAATTCAATTAATTAACAGATAATGTATTACTGGTTTCACAGGTACAAGCCTGTGATTCATCAGTCTTATATAATACACAGTGCTCATTACATCATGTGCCCTCCTTAATGTCCATCACCCGGTTACACCATCCCTCCCCCCCACTTCCCCCCAACCTCCAGCAACCCTCAGTTTGTTTCCTATGAGTAAGAGTCTCTTATGGTTTGTCTCCCTCTCTGGTTTTCTTGTTTAATTTTTTCCTCTCTTCCCCCATGAGCCTCTGTTTTGTTTTTTAAATTCCACATATCAGTGACATCATACGATAATTGTCCTTCTCTGACTGACTTATTTCACTTAGCATAATACCCTCTAGTTCCATCCACATCATTGCAAATGGCAAGATTTCATATATATATATATATATATATATATATATATATTTATGCCACATCTTCTTTATCCATCAACAGATGAATGGATAGTGATTGGTCTCTTATGACAAGTTTGTCTACTCTGAAGAAAAAATTATCTTAATTTTTTAACTGTTCTATTTCCATTGTCTGACACAATACATAAAAAACATAACAAGTAAGAAATCAATATTTCCTTTTTAGCCTTACGTGTAGCTGTGGTAGAGATGTCTATGTCAGAAATAGAAAATAAAGTTAACATCTGTACTAACTCCAGTCAACTGTTCAGTGCTGCCTCAGGCCCTATGTTGAAAAATGTCTGAGATAACATTCAGTTTCAATGAGAAAGAGTATGTGATTGATTAGTAATGCCTTACGTGAACGCAAGATGGGAGTGATGGGGCATGCATGTGTTTGCCATTTGTTATTTTCTAAGTCACCCCAGTAGGATCCTCAAAACCAAGTTAAAAACGTAAGCCTTCAGCAAAGTGTCAAGCAAACCTGGAAAGCTGAAATTTTGTTCTTAAATTCTTCTCACAGTCACTAGGGACCTCATTTGCTTGACCTGGCATTCAGAATGCTTTTCGCATTCCAATTTTGCCACAGTCTGCAGTGGTCATTACAAAGGGAAAGACTCATAATCTTAAAAATCAATTAAAGTATTGCTCATTCAAGCCACATTGTTTTGCGAGGAAAGACAGCACAGATGAGAAATAATTCTTATAATAACAGAACATTTTAAAAATCTTGCTCCTTTAGATTTTTAATGATGTATTTCATTCAACAATCAAGGTGAACAAAATATGTAATTTACTGCATGACATTTTACCCCCAAACAAAATAACACAACGTATCTTAGTTTTCTCTAGTTCTTTGTTGTGTTTGTTATCTGAGTGTTATCTGTAAGACTGGGATAAAGAGCTCATCATACTTCCGGCCTACCCAAATGGCAATACCTCTAAAACCTCGGCTGTAACAACAGACCTAAATTTAGGCCCTGTTTGCACTACCCCGTGTAGTAGTGACGAGTTAGAGTTCTACAGCTTTCAGTTTGTCTCCCAGCTTCCCCATATCCCAACTAGAAGACTTCATAGCTACACTTTATTCAGTTAATCTGTATCTCGGTTTTTCCATATATAAAAGTGGGACAATAGGACCTCTGTCCGGGAGTTCTTATAAGGATTACATTACATAAATATAAGGCATTCTGTAAGCATTCAATACACATTTGCTCCCAAATGGTGAGGAACTGTAGCCTGGTTTGCTGTGGAGAGCAGATTCTCATTGCTAGGCAGGTGCAGGGAGAGAGAGATGGACTCCCACTGAGAGCCAGATTCTCCTGCAGCCTTTTCAGCGGATAGAGAAAAATAAACTCCACCCCAGGTAAATGATGTGTGGTGTTCTCCAAAGAGTCTACTTCCCCAAAGAGCAAAGCCGTGGGGGTTAGAGTCTCCTGCACCACCCAGAACATACACAATTAGACTTCAATTCAAGAATGCTAAGTCACTGAGGGCATGGGGCAACAGGTATTCTCAGGAACTATCAATAGGAGTAAACTTGGGATAAACTCTCTAAAAGACATTTTGCTCCCTAACCACCCAACTGAAGTGGAGCTGAGGGGATTGTGGGGAGCTGATCTCACAGCATTGTTGTATCTCTCTCCCACTTGCAACACCTGCCTGGCGGGGCTGCAGTCAGAGTTTAGTACCAAAAGGCACAAGAAATTTGACACTCTCTGCTTAGGACCAGGCCGCTGGAGGAGTGGGACTCAGGACAGGAGAAAGATCCATCTCCTGGTGGGGACTGTCCTTCTAGGCACCTGGCTGTTCTGGTTTGCAATCCCTAACCCTGTGTGCTGTGCTTTTTCAGCCACAGAGGCTAAGATGGATGCCTGACAGTGTTGAAAGGATTGCTGGCCGTGTTTAAGACCCGACATAGTCGTCTGATGAAGTGATAAAGAAAGTCTGCCTTTTGATGTTCATGTTATTTCTAAGTAGCACGGCTGTCTAATCTCTGAACTCAGTTGAATAAAAAGCAGACATTAACAAAATCCTATCTTAGTAAAATTTTAAGGATCATACTGTAATAAAATCCACTGAAATATTTTTAAAAATTAATTTATGGTTATGTATTTAAAGACATCCGGAAGGTGACCTAATTCCTATTTTAGCCTGGTTTTATAAACTGTGCAGACAACATTTTTCCTCTTAAAATTTGGTTTACTGTTAATATAAACAGTGGGGTAGTCTTCATTAATGTAAATCTTCAAACTTACTAATCCAAAAGATACCCATCTGAATGGTGATTTGGGTAGTTTCTGACGGTTTCATGAAGCCTAAATTTGTAAAACTCTACACACTTATTTTTTAAAGGCTAAATAAACTCCAAATGTTATACCACTTCTCTATCTCCTTTATTATTGATATGCTTAAGGCCAATAGCTTCAAAAGGAAATAAGAAATTTTTACAAAAAAGTTATTTTTCAAACCTAGGCTTTATTACTCTAATACTTAAACATTAAAATGTGTAACGTGGAAATACCAATTATATTTTTTAAATGAATGTCTGGCTTTAGAATACAAATCACCTATGCAAATGGAACTACCTTGAGAAGTTGGGTGTAATCGTATCTGCTGAGGCATGAGTTCAGGTGGACATCGCAGTAGCCCATCGCTTGATGGAAGGCATATATATCTGGGACTGGACCTCCGCAGGTCCAGAGAGCATGAGTAAATACGAATAAGGTAACCCGAACTTCATGTTACCGACTTTAACTACCAAGATCTCTCCCTCCACTCACTTCTGGTCTCATGTGAGATTCCCTACCACCAAATGATAGAGGAGGAAAGAACTCTGGCCTGGCTCGTATTTGATATACTGGTGCTAGCTAAAAGCTGACTGTTGATACATTACAGCTCCACTCAAGTTTTGCCCTAAAAATGTAGTAAGGAAGGGAAATGCTTTCAGGTGACATGTTTGTGGATTACACGACTAGCCATCTACTTTATATGCAACTAGAAGTGTCTTTAATTATAGATATGCATGTACTCCTTGGGAAGGTAGCAAATGTCCTGGCTGGTTGGTCATGAGCCTCAAAGGAGCAAGACTAGAAGACCAGGGATGGATATCTGAGGAGGTAATCTGCAGTTGGATCCATGGGAATGAGTACAACTCACTTCAAATTTTGCATCACATATCAATGCCCTTTGGAAAGTGTCTACCAATGTGGAAGCTCTAAACAAGCAGGAGGACTCATCCTATAAATGCCACCCAGAATTTCTTCTTGATTATCTCAGGGTTATACCAGGTACAATGGTACCATGAGCAGAATGGCCCTGATGACAGAGATAAAGGGCATGAATAAATGTACTAGCACAGACTCTCTCTCTCTCTCTCTCTCTCGAAGACTGATCTAGACTACCACTGCCGAACGCCCAAACTTAATAGCAGCAAGCACTTACCCTGAGCCCTCTCTATGACATCATTACTTGGGAATAGCATCTGGCCTTTATCAGCAAGTCAGTTACATCGGACGTCTTCCACCCTGGAGAATGAGGACTTGTCCTTCCCCAGAGTAATAACTCTTCCATATTTCCTCCCTGGCCGTAGAGCCTCTGGAAGCATGACTTTCCAAATAGGTACCTGAACTGTCCATGTGGTGCTGCACATAGAATTGCCTCACTTAAAGGAACCTATTTTAAGAAAAAAGGAAGTGGGCACCTGGGTGGCTCAGTTGGTTAAGCGACTGCCTTCGGCTCAGGTCAAGATCCTGGAGTCCTGGGATCGAGTCCCACATGGGGCTCCCTGCTCTGCGGGGAGCCTGCTTCTCCCTCTGACCCTATCCCCCCTCATGCTGTTTCTCTCTCTCTCTCTCTCTCAAATAAATAAATAAATAATTTAAAAAAAAAAAGAAAGAAAAAAGGAAGTGTACCAGTCATGACACACACATTGGATTCATGTACATAGTCACCCAGAAGCAGGCAGCTTATAAACATGACTACTGAGATGGCCTGATGAAGTCTCAAAGTACAAGCTTATAAACAATACCTTGTGGGGTCGAAGTGCTGACCTCCAGGACACAGGCCATTCACTGAATTGATTGCTGATACATACTCCCGTGTCCCCATGAGCTAGACTACTTGGGTCCTGAAGCCATGGGATAGAGTAGAATTGGCCCTTTTCTACTATCACTCCCCATGACCCACTTGTAGAATATATGCTTCCCATGCCTGCAGCTTTAGGCTATGCAGGGTTAGAGATCCTAAATCCCAGTAGGGAAATGCTTCTGCTAAGGAACATATTAAGGTACCACTGAACTTGGAGTCACAACCTCCCTGATTCACATGGTGCTCCTCATCCCAGTGGATCCACAAGTAAATAAAGGAGCTGCTGTACGGTAGAGGTTAAGATTCATGATTACCATGAAAAGTCAGGGTTGTGGCTACACAGTGGGGTAAGGGAGGAGTAAGTCTGATACCCAAGGGATCCCACAGGACATCTCTTGGTACTTCTATGACCAGTTTTGAGAGTAAATTAGAAAATGTAGTGACCATTACCCCAAAATACCAAAGAAAAAGTAGCAGCAAAAGAAAGGAGATTCAGACAGCTCTGAAATAAAGATTTAGGTCACCCTACCAGGCAAGTCACCTGGACCAGCCAAAGAGTTGTGCAAAAGTGAGGGAAATCTAGAATGTGTGGTGGAGAAAGGAGGCAATAAATACCAATCCCAACTTCAAGACCAGCTACAGAAACAGAGACTCTGGCTGATTTCACTAGCCCACTTGCATTAAGCTTTTCAGAGAGTGCAGCTGGCTACCATCTTAAAGCACATCCTGTGACCTGATTGAACTGATTCTTTCTCTCTCTGGGAAGAAGTGAGGGCCATTTGTTTTTTCTCATTTTATTATGGCAGCCACATCCAGTGGAGGGCACTGAAGTAGCTGAATAGTGCCAGGGGTAGCTCATATCAGACTCCTCCTCTTAGTCACCTTTTCACATCTTCTCTACCTCATCTGCTCCCTGTTTCAACTTGTATGACCTCTGACCAGCTTCACGCAGGCATAACCACACAGTGCCTCCTCTTCTGCCCATGTATGTGCCTCTCACCTCTCATGTTCACACATGCATACCCTGGGAGTGCAAAGGAGATAAAACCCCTGGGATAAAATCTAAAGCAACAGAAATGAAAGATAACTGGCATTCTTCCCACTTCCTCCCCACTGCCGATGGCCCCCAAATTCTGTCAGTACACCTTGAGGAACAAAGTTCCTGGATCAGACAGTCAGTTTCACTTGTTGGCAGCCAGCTTGATAACTCATGTCACAGACAGAGCTAGAACTGGGCAAGGTGGGTGAAGCACTTGCTTTGGATGAAAAATTTAAGAGGACCTCAAAATCCCAGTACTGAACACACAGAATATTTTTAAGTAAATTTTTAAAAAATTCAAAATTAATTTAAAAAATCAACAACGAGCAAAATATAAGAATTTTAAATAAAGACAGATCCCTTACTCCTTTCCCTCCTTCCCTCCTTCATTCTCCCTCTTCTTCATTCATTCTTTCTGGATCGTATTCCCTCATACAATACTAGCCATCAGCCCTCTTTGTCAAGCTCTGCTTTATGGAAAGACAAAGTTGACAATTCTTATAAAAGGAGTATGTCCAAAGGGAGGCCTACTGGAGGACCTTCTAGAGATAATGAGAAAATACCCTTTGAGGAGAAAAGAAAGGGAAAGACAAGGCAGTGGAAGCAGATGGTGACACATGAGAAAGCACTGAAGGACCCCTCACACTCAGAAAACCAGAGAGAAGCAATCCTTGACTTTTTCGAAGAAGAGAGAAGACAGCAGCGGCTTAATATTACTAGTGGATTCTTGGTGGGCAAGAACTGCAGTTTTCTGGAGGGTGAGGAGCAAGTGGGACGCCTTGTGGGTCCCAGAATGCTCTAGAAAAGCTAAAGCCCTGTCCTAAGGTCAAGGCCTGAGATGTGGCAGCAGAGGGATGGAGGGAAGGAGTCTCATCTCCTCTTGGGTATGAATTCTTAATGACATTACTATACCGAGCCATTTGTAGCAGCAAAAGGAGAAGGGAGTTTCCGTAATTTATAGACTATAATCAAAATGTCCTTGAGGAATATACATAAACACCCACAAATGCCTCACAGCAAAACTGAGGGTTGAAATCATCTGTGATATAGCCTACAATAAAAATTGAAAGGTTTTGGAAGAGTAGATTCTAGGTAGACTTAATATTAGAATATTGTATTAGCTTTTTATGTATCATTAATTACTACATTACAAAATAAAAACTGCCTGGCCAAGATGTTCAGCAACTTCATGACTCTGTACAAAGTTGATCATGATGATGTTGCTGATAATGATGAGGAAACATCATGTATTTAGTGTTACTATGATCCAGACTTTTCTGATATCTGTCTCTGTCACATACACACACACACACGCAACCTATCATCTCAAGTTTCACAAGCTAAAGAGGCAGAAATAGATAATATTTCTAAATAATTCCTAATTCACAGACGAGTAAACTGGGATTTAGACAGGTGAGATATTTGCCTAAGATTCAACCCCAAATCTGTGAGGTTCCAAACACTTGGTCCTAATGACACTACATATAGACAATGATACTCTGCATCAGTGACCTGAGAGTCTTCTGGGTAAATGCCCTTCTTAGTGCCCAAATTTCCACTCTGACAGTATTTAACACGAGCCCTTAATGCTAAAGTAATACCTGCACATAACTTGTTTCCTAACATTCCCTGATATTTCATGTTATCCTTAACTGAAAGCAGGTAACATTTCATACATTGTAGCTAAATATTGACTGCTGGCTAAGGTCCTCAGCCAAAAGGAACAATCGAGGCTTTCATGAAATACAGTTCTTTTTAGGCATGTTCACATCCTCTGAAGGCTATGTAAGACCAGTGGAAGAGGTATTGATTGTGCTTAATTGAATCCAGTTTGCTGAAAATCACTAGAAGAGTAGAATCATTGTTCATGTTTCCTTGACTGCCCTTATCAAATCTTCAGAGTTCCTGCCATGAGCAGTGGAATCGTTGCTAATAGCCGTACCACACACTTTGTTAAGAAGTGATTACACCTTGGAATAAAGTATCATAAGGACAGTATCACTGAGTAATTTTTCTCCCCATTTTCTCCCACCCTCCCCACTCCTCAGTTTAAATGGCAAATGATGGAAATATTTCAGAGCTTGTTTAACTCTCAGTATAACCAGGAAAGAGAGTCCTAGGCATTTTTATTTTAATTTTGTATTTTAAATCTTTGTATGAATAATTTTTAGAAGTAATAACAAAATGATTATTCAAATCAACTTTATCATAACATATACTAATGTAAACATAAAAAACTTTTTCCATACCATTTTTCCTAGTTTTGAAGTATATATATGTATATATGTGTGTATATGTATATATACATATATATAACATATATATATATATATCACTGCAACATAGGCACCTAGTAAACTCTAATTCCAAATGTTAAATACAGCATTAATCCATAATACAGCTTACCAGAACTTCTCATTTTTCTTGCCTTTGTATTGTCAAAATGTAATTCTCTTGAAAACTTTCAAGGTTTATTGACTTTGGTTGTGATCCATCCAATGGATTTTTCTTTTAATATCTACATAATCTAGTTCCTTTTCACCACCTTTGTATACATAGCAGATCTACCAAATCATAACTTTGAGGATATATTCCCCTCCATACCCAGAAATCTGTGAAATTTTAGAGGGATTCCTATTCAAATTAGGAACAAAATTTGGAAGATAGATATTTGGAAGATAGATAGTAGTCACATTTTTTGGAAATTCTGGCCAATGTTTGAAGGCATATAACAGAAATAACAGATGAAGTTTTATTAAAGGAAAAGATAGACTGTGTAATCAAAACGATTGAGAAACTATTTCAATTAATATGATGATTCAGTAAAGTGTCATGTAAAAGATGGATGTCTAATACCCGGTAGCATTTCTTGCTAGAGTTATATTAGAAAAATATTTGATTCCCCATAGTAATAAAAAATGTAAAATATTAAAAATTACTGTAAAAGAAATCTGCTTGATGTACATTTTAAAAACTACAAGATTTCAATAAGACACTAGAGAATATTTGAATAGAATATAGACTCATGCTTATAAATAAAAGGGTAGAATATTACAAAATCAACCAACCCCTCCAGTTTGCTTAACATTTTAATACAATCCCAAACAAAAGCAAATTGGCTGTTTAAAATTTGAGCACACAAATCTAAGAGAACAAATAAGTAAGAAAAGCTAAGAAAATGTTTGAAGTGTCAATTACCAAATAAATATTTATTATTCCATTAAGATAGAAAAACTAGAGTGTGAGACTCAAGTAAAAACTAAAGAAAAAGAGTGATAGGCAAAACACTTGATAGTGACACATATTCTGGCTGAAAATCAGTCCAGGAGAGGACAACAAAATAGAACTGACAATCCTTAAAGAGATGCTAGACTGCAGAAGAACATAACACATTTTATAATATCATCAATATAATGTCAAATAAATTATTTTTAAAATCAGTAAAGAAAATCCACTAATTATTCATAAAAAACAAGCCTCAAGTTGAATATTTCTCTTCTTAGAATTTTCAAAAACCAAAAACAAAACGTCAACAAACAAAAACCTCTGCAGATAAAAAGAGAATTACAAGTGAATGTTAACTTTTGAAATTCTAGAGTAAAATACTGATGAATATAATCCTGAGGTGTGGGAAAACTTCCTAACTACAAGAGCACTAAAATTGTCATTGTGGGTTTTGACCATATAACCCGTAAGACTCCGATAAATGAAAAACATTATAAAAATACTTGAAGAAAAATTAAAGTGATAAATAATAATAACAAAAATCTTACCAAAAAACGAATCCAATGGAAAAATTAGCAGAGGGCACTAATGTGTAATTCACAAAAGGGTGTAAATGTACAAAAAGATGTCAACCTCCAGTGCAATCAAACACATTGTAAATTTAAGATGCCTTGTATGGCACAGTAAGACCATCCTTCAAAAGTGTTCTTCTCTTTTCTCTCAATTAGTCCTTGTTTCTAGCTGGGTCTAGAACAGGCCAAAGTACACAGTGTATTTTCCAATTTCTCTAGCAGCTTTGGCCAGGTGGCTCAATGCTGATTAATAGGCTATGTACAGAAGTTTTATAAGCAATCTCTGCACTGTATCCTTGAAGGGAAGGAAAGTTCTCGCTCCTCTTTCTTTTTTTCACTTTCCTCCACCATGCTTTTTGGAACATGGTGGGTGTGCTGATGTACTGTATTAGACCAAATGGATGGCAGCAAAATGCTGTGGTGGAGAAACATAATTACAACAGCAAGTCTTTGGAAAACATTGTGATGAAGAACCCAACTACCAGATATGGGCCCCCTCTGCCTACCCCTAGACCTTTCAGTAAGACTAAAAACCAACTTCTACCTTCTTTACACCACATTTTTTTTTGACGTCTCTGCTAAATGCAAATGAACCTTAACTTATGCTCAGTGTTTCTGCATCTTTGTAGTGTCACTGTTTTTAAAAGTGATTACATTTATATTAGTGATAGTAAGTGAGATGTATATACTCATACTTTGCTGGCAGGAGTAGTCAAAGTTTAATTGTGTGAGTTCTGCACAACTCCAGAAGTTGCTATTAACATAAATGCACAAATATACTTATTGGCCCCAGACACACATATACACTTGTACAGTCTTTAAAAAGATTTTTTGAAAATGTTTATCAAGAGTCTTAGGAGACTGTGGTTCCGCTGGGGAAATCTATTGTGCTAAATAATGTAATGAATACCTAGAGCTATGTTCAAAGTTTCATTATCTTAAAAAAAATGGGAAACAATCAAAATATCTAAAAAAGATAATAAACTATGGTACATATGATACATATATGGCATCATAAATAGTAATGATAAATATGGTACATAAATTATGAACCATAAAACATGGTACATAAACTACGATACATAAAAATTTATGGTAGATAAATATATGATAGACTATAATATAGCCACTACACATTATATTTTTGAAAACTGTTGTCAGATAATAAATTCAATGCAGTGTTAAGTTAATAAAAAAAACAACCCTATCTCTATGATCCCATGTTTTTTGGAAGTAAGAAAAAGGCACACAACATATATATTTATACACATAGAAAAAGGGATGACTATATGAAAATATCAATTATGCCTGAGTGGTGATATGACCTGTGCCTTTTATTTCTTCTATATTAATATCTCCTATTATTTCCTTTTTTCTATAATAACCATGTACTATTTTGAAAATCAGTAAAAATCAATATTTAAAAACCTTTCCAACTGAATCCTACAAAGAAAAACTATTGTAAATGTTTCATCTTCATATATCTAGTTTATTACAAACATTTGAACTTAGTCAGTGGTATGGTCTGAGTATTTATGTCTCCCAAAATTCATATGTTGAAATCCAACCCCCAAAATGATAGTGTTAGAAGGTGGAGCTTATGGGAGGTGCTTAAGTATTGAGGGTGGAGTCCTCACGACTGGGATTAGTGCTCTTATAAAAGAGACCCCACAGAGCTCCCTAACCCTTTCCAGCATCTGAAGACACAAAGAAAAGGTGCCATCTATGAAATAGGAAATGGGCTCTCACCAGACACCAAATCTTTCAGCACCTTGATCTTAGACTTCCAATCTCCAGAACTGTGAGAAATAAATTTGTTTTTTATAAGCTACTTAGTTTGTGATATTTTTGTTATAATAGCCTGCATGTACTAAGATAGTGATTACAACATCAGCAATGTGGTTAACTAAATTATGATAAAGGAAACTGTATCTTACTGACAACTAAAAATATTTGCAACACCACTTGAGACTTATTCTAAATGAATATTTTTCATTGACGTTTTCCCAGAAAAATACACATGGAACAATAAAGTGGTCTCTTTTATTTGCATGATCACATGCAAATTTAGGAAAAATACAATTCCCCTTTTCAGATGTAGAGTTAAAGAACACATAGTAGGAAGAATAAAATTCTTAAATATTTATTGTGCTTAAAGATCTTTGTCTAAATCAGTGGAAATTCATTAAAAATGTTTTTAAATCTTAAAAAATGTGTACAAATATGATATTTTTAAACATAATACTTTAACATTATAATTACAAGTTCTATCACAGGGCCAGTGTTTGAGCGAAGTTTAGAGCCCAGAAACTAGGGAACAACTGTCTTAAAATATAAATTACTATAGTGAGAGTGACTAAAGCATCTTATTTTCCCTTTTGTTTTAAGGAAATATTTAGCTTTTATCATGAACAACTTACAATTTTATTTTCCTGTGTTTGGAAAAAAACTTGGGCATCATATAAATTTTGTGTATTTCTTAAATTTATGCAGGGTCCCTCTTAAGGGTTTGCATATGGTTTATACATTACAGTATACACTAATTCTAGTATGGTATAGCCTTCTACATTTTAAGATGTTGAAAATATATTCAATGAAAATATTTACATGCCTTAAATATTTAATAGTTGACCCTATCACGTCAATAAGTACTTACTGAATACCTTGTATGTATTCGGCCAAATGTTAGGCATTGAGGAGAGAGACTAAGTATAATGCATGACTTCCCTAAGAAAGACTCTGGAACGATATTGCATTAAACTTTAGTGGTGACTAATATAAATCATCCTTGGTTATACTGCAGTGAGCAATACTGATCAAAGAACTTATTAGAGAAAGGAGACTGATAAATTTCAAACAATTGGATACTGGCTCAAAATAATTTAGTCAAGTGATAACTTTGTATGGTATAAGTTATTAATACTTTGTTAGTTAAGATAAGGGAGAAATTAGTGAGCTTATAAAGAGACAAAGACTCATCAAGAACATGTGCATTTAGACTTAAAACATGAGCAAGATTAAGGCAGAGAGAAAAGGGAGGAGGTTATAGCTGGGGAAAAAACAGGAGAAATGGCATAGAAATGGGGTGACCAGAATACATGGAAGGTAAAGTTGGGTGTTCCATAATTTAGAAGAACAGATGAAAGAGTAAAAGACTTGTAAAAAGAGTGAAAATATATTATTTTATTCGCATGTTTTTGACAAATATACATATGTCTAAATAAATATGTACACACACACACACATATGTAATCTGATCTATATGATTACTTCAACCAGTAGGGACTATTCAGATGAAGGCTGGAAGCTGCCAGGAGCTAATTATAATTAACCTGAGAGGGGGGGGAATCAGTAGACAACCGGGCCAGAGAAAGGAAACTGAGGTCCCAACGACACATACATCACATACACTAAACAAAAAGAGCCAAAACTAAGGTTAGAGAGTAACTCTAGGAAAGAAAAAAAAAAAGGCTGTAAAATTCTTACACTTCTGTGACCAAATAAAACTTATTGTGGCAGGCAGACTCTCAAATGGCTCCCCAAATCCCAGCCTCCTATAGTCACACCTTTGTGTAATCCCCTACCCTTGACTACAGTCTAGCCTGGTGACTTGCTCCTAACCAACAGGATGAGGCAAAAGGGATGGGAAATCACTTTGGTGATTCCCATACATAAGGTTTTGACTTCTCTCTTCTTAGCAGACTCTTTTCCTTGCTTGCCTTGATGAAGCAAGTGCCATGTTTGGGAGGCTCACGCGACGAGAATCTGAGGGTGGCCTCAAGGCAACAGCCAACTGGGAACCGAGTCCCTGCTCCCAACAGCCTCTGAGGAACTGATACTCTGCCAACAACCTCACGAGCATGGAAGCAGATCCTCTGTAAGCCTTCAGATGGGATCTTAGCCCAGGGTGGCATCTTGGGAAAGATTCCTGACCCACGTTCTGAGATAATAAGTGTGTGTGGTTTTAAGCCACTGAGTTGTAGAGTGATACAGGTTATGGAAACAGTAAATAATGAATAAATGTATGTATTTTTTTCCTTGCCGTTCCCTCTTCTTGTCCACTAAAGACAAACATGGCTTTAGTTTCTTCTCCTTTTCCAACTTCTGAGAAAAGTCCCAACCACTGCTGGAATTATTCTTTTGAAGTTGTTTTCAGAAGCCAGAAGAAAGAGTGAGGGAATAAAGAACAAGAAAAAAATGGAGAACTGAATAAGGGAAGAGGGTATTTTGGGGGAGTAAGGGGTTAAGAGGAGAGACGTGAGATATCAGGTAAGAGGAACTCAGATGAGAAAAAAAGGAAAACATAAAAGAAATACTGGTTATTTGTCATTCTCTTTTGGCGGCGGGCTGTGTAATTTTCATCATGGGCCACTTCTCTGAAACTGGACGCATGGCTTGTGATATCAACGGGGTAAAAGAATCCATCCTCTACTTTTCACTGTGGTATTTGCTGCAAGCAAAGTGAAGGCCCGTCCATGTTGCTGTTTGGTTCCTTCATGACCCTAATCTTCGAGGGGTTCCACAGAGCTTCTGTCTTCCCAAAGGCATGTATGTGAGTCACTCTGAAGCTGCTCTTTCAAGCCACTCCATTCAAGGACTCCATTCAACCCACTCCATCCTCTGTTCTTTAACATGTTTCCATGTTAAGGAGGGGAGGGAATTAAGCTATGCAGGAAAGTTCCCAATGAAATAGGAGACAGGACTTGATATAAAAGAATGGTAATGCAACTAGCTCTTATGGTACCAACATTTTATAAGAAGTACAGATATTAATCTTCAAGTATAAAAAAAATAGTGTTAACACTACAGGTCGCCAGAGTTCTGTCCAAGGTTGATAATAATAAAATAACAAACACTATTGAGTACTATTTATATGCCAGGTTTCTAAGTGATTTACATATATGAACTCCTGTGTTTCCCATGTTAATATATGAACAAAGTTTCTACTATTACCTCCATTTTATAGATCAGGAAAGAGGCAAAGAGATGTTCTAAGCATCAGCTTACAAAACTAATAACAGACAGGTTAAAACTTAGGCAGTAGGGGCGCCTGGGTGGCTCAGTTGGTTAAGCGACTGCCTTCGGCTCAGGTCATGATCCTGGAGTCCCGGGATCGAGTCCCGCATCGGGCTCCCTGCTCAGCAGGGGGTCTGCTTCTCCCTCTGCCCTCTTCCCTCTCGTGCTCTCTGTCTCTCATTCTCTCTCTCTCAAATAAATAAATAAAATCTTTAAAAAAAAAAAAAACTTAGGCAGTAAATTTGAGTCTTTGACCTTAATAAACACTGATAAACACTGTTTGGCCAATGACAATTGTGGAGACAGTCCCACAGGCAGAGCCTTACACTAGTAAGTTTTAGGAGAAACTTACATAATGTGTATTTGGAAGTTTCAGGTATTAACATTTCCCTTATAATTACTGTGAACATAATTACTACAAGTGAAACATCTTTGCAGGCTTCTAAAAGCTAAGCTTTTCTTTATGCATGATTCTTCAATCAAAGTGTTAGTAAAGTCCCTTTTTCTATCACTTTCACATTCAATCTATTTGAAAGTCTTGCCAACTCTATCTCCCCAGAGATCCTGAATCCAATCATTTCTCATTGCAAACCCTAGTCAAAGCCACATCATCTATCTTGCCTGGACTGCTATAATAGCCCTCTTCCCAACTTCTCTGTTTCTGCTTTCATATCCCTATTTTTCATTCTCTAAGTAAGAGTGATTTTATTAAAGCAAAAATCAGATCATGCTCAAAATTCTCCCAGGGTTTCCAAAAGCAATGCACATGAAATCAAAACACTGTACCATGGGGCGCCTGGGTGGCTCAGTTGGTTAAGCGACTGCCTTCGGCTCAGGTCATGATCCTGGAGTCCCGGGATCGAGTCCCGCATCGGGCTCCCTGCTCGGCGGGGAGCCTGCTTCTCCATCTGACCTTCCTCCCTCTCGTGCTCTCTGTCTCTCATTCTCTCTCTCTCAAATAAATAAATAAAATCTTTAAAAAAAAAAAAACACTGTACCATGATCTGTAACATCCCACTTGAACTATCTCATGCCCATTCTCTGACCTCATGACCTGTCATTCCACAGTTTTGTCACTCTGCTCCAGTGACTCTGGCTGGCTTTTGTCCCTTGACTATGCTTAGCTCATGTATCTCAGGGCCTTTGCACATGCTATTACTGCTTACTAGAATGCCCTATCTTCAGAGTATCACATGGCTATCTCCTTTACATTAGTTAAGTAGCAGCTCGAATTAAAGCCTGTGAGTATCTTACCCTCTTCTTGATTTATTTCTTGATAGCATTTACCACTCTCAGAAATTATCTTGACTGTTCCTTACTACATACAGGAGGAAAGGACTTTAATTTATTATTGTATTCCCCATGCCTACAGCAATGAGTAGCTTTTAGGAGATGATCAGTATATAACTGTTGAATGGGTAAGTAAATGAATGAATGAATAAGTAATTCAGGACAGTAATAGTGTTAGCAGATGGGAATTCAGAAGTAAGTAAAAAGACACGATATCTTGCCTCAAATCTCAGGATCTACTTTTTTTTTTCTCCCTAAAGAAGTAAAGTGTAAAGTGAAATGTGAGGAGCAGGGAGGAGTCAGCCAGGTGGAGAGTGTAGGAAAAAGTGTTCCAGGAACATGGACTATAAAACACCAAGGCCCAGAGTTAAGAGGAACCTGAGCCTGTTGGAACACTGTAAGAGGAGCAGCAATATGGCCGGCTTGGGGACAGAGAAACCAGATTTGAGGCTAGAGGGTAGATCCCCCAGGGCTGCATAAGTCTTGTGAAGAGTGTGGACTTTCTCATGTGTTTTAATTTGAGAAGTGATATTATCATATTAGAGACAAAAACTTGGAATCTGAATTCAGCCATTTGCACCTAAACTACATTTTTAACTACATTTTAATAGAAATAAAAAATGTAACCTCATGGAGTGATGCTGTGGGTTAAAGGTAGGGAGGCTTAGTGCTGAATGGGAGTCCCTATGAATGTGCAGAATTGTATGATCAAACTCACGTTATGTCACTCCCTGCATGAATGATATAGTCACACAATGCTAGTTGGAGAGGTAAGTGGGGAGTCCAATGTAATCTTTCCTTACATATATTTTTTTCTTTAAAGTCTTTTCACAAAGCCCAGAAGCACATTTTTTTTTTTTTGCTGGTTGGACTATTTCAGTTATAAATTAGTCCCAATTTTTATATTTTGCCTTTATAGAAAGGGCTCAGGATTATTTTTCCTCTTTTGTTCAGGGGGAATGTAATTCAGACATGCTAATCCATATTTCAGGAAGGAACATCGGCATGATTCTGTCAGACGATTCATTCCTTCAGAATTTTCAGGAGTTACACTTTATCTTGGGAATTTTTACTCTTAGATATTTTTACTTTGTCTTCTCTTTGCATAAAACACATATTTCTCTGAAATGAATATTTTAGAATATAAATATGTAACGTTTGTCCATTCTTCACTTTGTTTTCCCCTGCTTCTTTTAAAAGTACTTAAAGAAGAATATAGCAGGAGGGGAAGGATGAAGGGGGGGAAATCGGAGGGGGAGATGAACCATGAGAGACGATGGACTCTGAGAAACAAACTGGGGGTTCTAGAGGGGAGGGGGGTGGGAGGATGGGTTAGCCTGCTGATGGGTATTGAGGAGGGCACGTTCTGCATGGAGCACTGAGTGTTATACGCAGACAATGAATCATGGAACACTACATCAAAAACTAGTGATGTAATGTATGGTGATCAACATAACAATAAAAAAGTACTTAAGGAACTCCTGCTACATACAAGGTGCTGTGGGCATAGGCATATCAAGTACAGAGATCATGATTATTTCAAAATAAAATCAAAACTAAGATTTGAGAATCTGTAAAATAGATCCAGATAACTCACATTTTTTGGAAAGTGTTTATAATCATGTTGCTCATCTTCACAAGTATATTAACTAAATAATTTGATTCTTTTTTTCACATTCAGTTTTGTGAGCCCAATTGACCGAACTACAATGTGTCCCTATGTTAGGGAGTAGAAGTCACCTGTAAGCTGTTCCAGCTGTAGCTGGCAGCTGGGGCTGGCCCTTGATTGTGCCATCAGCACTTTGCACAGTGCTGATGTGCACTGAATATTTACTGAATAGAATAGAGTGGGATAAAATTGATCTTTAGCTGTTAGACTTTACTCTCTGTAATTTACTTATTTACTTATTTTTTAAAGATTTTATTTATTTATTTCACATAGAGAGACAGAGAGAGCACAAGTAGGCAGAGTGGCAGGCAGAGTGAGTGGGAGAAGCAGGCTCCCCACTGAGCACAGGGCTCAATGTGGGGTTCGATCCCAGGACCCTGGAGTTATGACCTGAGCCGAAGGCAGACACTTAACCAACTGAGCCAGCCAGGTGCCCCTGTAATTTATTCATTTAAACATCTGTGAGATTTAATATTGAAACTGACTCCGTATTAATGATGCCCACTTACAATTTAGCAATGTGCACTACTTGCAAAATGAACTTGTGTGCCCTTTTCCGTTTGTGGCTGCATCCTATTCAGTGTGTTTTTCTCTCACCTATATACTGTGATTCCCAATGACCAGCTTTTGAAAAACAAGATCGCTTGTGTTTGTCTGTGAATAATTTATTCACATTTTGTTCCACCCACCAATTTTACTGACACTGAAATGTGGCATAATCTCAGGCATATTGTTATTAATATTAAAGCCCTGTAAAACTAGGGCAGAAGTCTGTTTTGCATTAGTATAAGTCCTTATCAATGCAAAATATTTTCACATTACCAAAATTCGCAATGCAAAAATGCAAATATGGTTCTCCAAGGATTGAAGAACTTGAGTTCACTGGAATGCAGGTATTTCTGGGACTCCTATAAAACTTTAGTTGAATATGCTGACCTAGCACATTTGTAAACTTTGAAGCGCTCAATCTATTTCTGGTTTAGCAACTGTGAAGATTAATTAAATCACACTTGAAAATACAGAAAATATCTATAAATTTTTTCTTCGTTTACTTGCCTAATAATTGAAAAAGAAACAGCCAACCTAAAGCTATATTTATAAAGATAATATCATGGGGTTATTAAAGGGAGAGTAAGCAAAATAACTTTTAATATTAATATTTACAATTGCATTTCCCAAAAAGGTTTAGATTCTGGTATAACATTCAGGGTGTGTGTGTATAATAATTTATTTTACTATAAAAGGCACATAAACAGGAATGCAGTTGGTGCTTACATTAATCAATCTACACTTTTGAAAAATCCTTATTTTAGATTTGTGCAAATAACTCTAGCTTCGATTCCCTTTCTAATTTGAAAGCAAACTATTGCACAATTAGAAATATTCCTGTGGAATTTTTTTCTCATGTACTTGCCCTTATACAAGGAGAAACTGACTAAAAAGATAAGTATTTATAATCAAGAAAATATAAAGCCAGATTTATCACAGTTGTTAGAGTTTTTGTTGGCTCATGATCTGATCTTACCTGACTATTTAACTTGTTTGAATCTGCATTCAGTTTAGGCCACATGGCTAATGCCACTCTCCTTGTCTTTGTTGTCTACTTCCCTGTCATTTCCCTCATTTACTGAAGACTCTACTACTGGTCCTTAGACTTTGTCTCCACCCAAGCTCTGCCACCATCTAAGTGATTTCAGGGACTGTGGAATGACCCACTTGATGAGGCGGACCATGATCTCCTTTTCCATCCCTGGGCCCTCCTGCTTCAATGGCCGCCAGAGCACCCATAGCTCGGTGACTGTGCCACCAGGAACTCATGCTCTTTTTATCCATGCTTTCTCCACATCTCCATAGTTAATACTTTCAGTCACTCTCCACAGAAGAGCTAATCTGTAGAAAAGATAGCATCCACCATAGAGGACCTCTCCCAACTGCCCAGCCTTAATTATGAGCACCCTTTCCCCCTCACTTCTGAATGAACAGAAGGAATCTTGCTCCTCTCATCTGAAACTAACCTCAGTGAGGTAGTCTCATCTGAGACTAATTTTTGGGGTCCCATCCCCTCCTATGTGTCCAGGAATCTTATCCTATATATTATTCCCCTCTCTCCTATACCATCCACTGGCTCTGCTATATTAGAACCTTTTTCTCAGCTTCTGACAGTGCTAAAAAAGCTCTTATAAGACAGTTCTTATTCCTCTGTATTTGAAACACCTGAAATGATACGCCTATGCTTACTTTCTCCAGTTCTTCACGTCCTTTGCATTCTGCAAGTCACTGAAATTGGATTTTCTACATCATTCATTTAGACCATCAACAGATACTGACTGAGAGCTGCCTATGGACAAAGCACTGTACTAGGTGCTGGAATACAGCGATTCATGAGACACACACCTTCCCAGTCAAGCAGAATTTTACAGGAAGCCCCTTTCAGAGATCACATACATCATTTATATTTTCTTAAAGACTTACCATATTTTCCATTCCCCCTTTTTATACAATCATCACTTGTCTAAATAAATTTCAAAAATGAATATATGCGCCATAAGCTCATCTTCTGAAAAAAGGAGTTTAAATATCTCCAGGCAATAGGAAGAGTAGCTTTATTCCATATAAACTATGGCTATGATTTCTAATATTAAACTGCACAACCAACTCTGATCTTCAAGAAGATGCATTAGAAATCAGAGAAATCAAAATAAACATAATAATAAATAAAACAACATAGTAATAGTTCGTTCAGCTGATCGTGACCATACTTCAGTTTATTTCTCCAAGGCACCATGACCAAATTACTACTTAGGTGCAATTTAAGAATTTGAAATAATCTTCCTTTTGAATTTTGCGACATATTTGTTTTAATTGTCCACCATTCCTGTCTGGAAATCTTCACATGACTATCATATACCTACAGGTCTGTCATTTCCTTGGTATCAGAGATTCGACAGCTCACATGAAATCTGCCTGTGCATCAAAAGGGCAGGAACTGTGAAGAACCCTAAAATCTCTAGTTTCAAAGGCTCCTTGCTTATGCGGTGGTCTAGATTTGCCCTTATGTTTACCTAATTTCCATGGTTATGTGGGAAATGATATATAAGGATGGAATGTCATTTCAATTTGCATCCATCTGCACAAATCAAGGGCAGTATAATCCTCACCATCCAACTCGGCAACCATTATTCTGCATCCCCAAACTCTCTAGGTTATGTGTTTCCCACATGCGAGATCCTTCTGCTTCCATCACTGCCTTCCTATTTGCCTTTCTTCCTGCCTCTGCACAGTTGCAATGAGACAGCCGACCTGAAGGATGCTGGCAGACAACCCATAACCGGCTAGAGATCAACGATATTGCTGTAAACCAGGATCTGTAGATAACTGTAGGTAACTCAGAGTTACCTTTATATAAAATTTATCATCTATTTGCCAAGGACTGAGGGTGCAGGTAGTGTGATCTAGTGTATAGAGAACTAATTGGGAGTCGAGAGACCCCGATTCCATTCTGAGTTCCACTAGAGCTGTGCTCAGTGACTCAGAGCAATTTTCCACATCACTCTATATCAATTGTCCTCCCTGTAAATTGGATATACTACTTATCACCTACAACCCTCCACAGAATTTGAAGATCTAAATGAGTTATTGCCCATAGAGTAGTTTGTGCTCCTGAGGAAAAAGAACTACATACTTCATGATAGAAATGCTTTAATTTAAACCAAATAACTCTGATACTATCATATCCTCGCTCTGCAAAACAACAAAGTGTGAATTTTAGAAGCTCTGGGTTGTTTTTTTAAAGGACATAGGTAATTAAAGGCACAGATGGGATGATAAAATTTATTTTCTACTCTAATTACATGTCAAGATGGTAGTAAGGATCAGTATCTGCAGAGCAACAAGGCCAGTGGCATCCCTGTGAAATCCTAAAATCTTGAAGATGGTAAAGGACGCCACTCGTAATAGAAATACTATTCATGAGCTGGGAGTTTTAAGATGATTCTTCTAGAACATGCCAAAGAATATCTCAAATAGCTTCAAACGGGAAACAACCCAGATGTCCATCAAGTGGTGAGCAGAGAAACAAAATGGTATATCCATACAATGGAATAACACTCTTAAATAAAAAATACTAATTCATTTATTGACTAAGTGAAAGAACTTACTGGGTGAACTGGTGATGATGTTACACTGGCCCAGAGTCATTTTCATTGCTCTCAGCAAGCAGAGGACTAACTGAAGAACTCTTAAACCAGAAGAGAATACTGGCCTGCAGGATGACACTAGAGGATTCTTACCCACCATCAGCCGCGGCCTCATCTCAACAAGTAGATGAGAAAATACAAAATCCAACAGGGCCTCATCACAGCCTTATGTGCACCACATATGGAATTCACTAACTCCAAAATGCATACTAAACGTGCCACAAGAGTAAGGAACTCTTTCCATTTTCTTGTTTGTTGCGTTTCCATTCTTAGCAGAGTGCTAAATAACAATAACAACAATAATAATAGTGAATGACTGATGGTACATCTTTGGACTCCATGTCTTTATCCCACATCCAGCCCACATTCCTAGCAGTTTTTTTCATTTTGTTGAGATTTCATGACAAAGCATCTGACACATTCCTGTATTTCTCATGTATTTTCCGTAATTCCATGTGCTATATAGCATTTAGCCTTTAAAAATAGATGTTGAAATGCTCAATGCAATAAATCCAGGAGTTAAATTTTCAGCAAGGCACTTAGGAAAAAAACAATATAAATTCGTTTAATAACTCTCATTAGCAGATTCCGTTAATTTTACTTCGAGAACATATTCCTCAACTATTCTGTAGTAGCCCTCAAGTCCTCATTTCACTCCTGACAATGACAAAAGCACCTCTTCGGTGGCCTTTCTGACTCCTACATTGACCCTTTACATGGATTCTTTACAAACAGACCAGAGTAGTCCTTTAAAATGAATATCAGATTATGTCACTCCTCTGGTCAATGACTCTCAAGGACTTGGGTCATTTAGAATCAAACGCAACCTTGACCTTATGCAATTGAGTCCCTGCCAACCTCATTTCTCTTTGCACAAAACTCTTCAGCCACTGGCATTCTTTCTCTTTTTCCAACTCAGCACACCCACTGTAGCCTCAGCACCTTTGCATTATCTGTCCCCTCTAGAGTATCTAATGAATACTGCATTAAGTGCACAAACGATGGGTTAATAGAAGAATTTTAACCAAGGAAAGCAAATCTGGCAAATTCTGGAGTCAGACAGGCCCGAGTTTGAATCTGTATTCTACCTCTGATTGAAATGAAATCTTTCTTGAAGTCTATGACCTTCAGTTTCCTCATATGTAAAATTGGGATCATAAAATCTACCTCATAAGGACAACACATTCCAGACACTTCATAAAGGACTTAATACAAAGTAGGTTGTCAATAAATTGTTGTTCATACCATAAATCAAAATATAATTTATGCCCTTAGGACAATAAAACAAAAAGTGAGATTTCTATTTTTAAATAATAGTTTATATCCAGGACACATAAATCATGTTGGAGTTTTGTGTTTTTTTTTTGTTTTTTTTTTAAGATTTTATTTATTTATTTGAGAGAGAGAGAATGAGAGACAGAGAGCATGAGAGGGAGGAGGGTCAGAGGGAGAAGCAGACTCCCCGCTGAGCAGGGAGCCCGATGCGGGACTCGATCCTGGGACTCCAGGATCATGACCTGAGCCGAAGGCAGTCGCTTAACCAACTGAGCCACCCAGGCGCCCCTCATGTTGGAGTTTTAACTTAAAGAGTCTGCTCCAGTGCAGTTCAACAGAAATACAATGTGAGCCACATAGTAATTTTAAATTTCCTCGTAAGACATTAAAAAGGTAAAAAGAAATAAGTAAAATTAATTGTAATAACATATTTTACTTAATATATTATCATTTCAACATGTAATTGATATAGAAATTGTTAATGAGATTGTTTCCATTCTTTTTTCATATTAAGTCTCTGAAATCTCATATGTGTTTTATCTCAACTTGGATAGTAAATTTTCACTCTTTAGAGAATATAGCTCTATTAAAAACAGTAAAGTTATGATTGATGGAAAAATATTTTATCTGATTGTTTTTAAATTGAAATTTAAGATAATTAAGATCCACTAAAATTAAAAATTCAGTTCTTCATTCTCACTAGTCAAATTTCAAGTATTCAATAGCCACACAAGGCCAGTGGCTGCTATTTTGGGCAGTACAGACTTACTCCATAGAGTCTTATCTTTTTCAATAGAAGTGTATTTTCTCTCCTTATCACACCGCACACTGTTAGGTCTCTACTACATACATACTACTACATACACGGTTAGTTCCAATCATTCTCTCCCATTGGACAGAAAGGAGACAGCAGCAGATAAATTAGCTTAGTCTGTTGTGATCTTTCAGATTATGTGTCTAAGTGTATGTGTTAGCTGCTCAATTCAAAATGCTTGTACTCTAAATATGGAGAGGAATGAAATTAGGGGTCCCTGTGATTTTATTCAGATACATCACCTCCTGCCTCAGGCTTCTTCAGACTCTTCCCTCCAAATGAAGCTCCCAGTGAGCACCACCATGAAGGTGGGGCTGAGCAAATCTGAGTGGGCCTTCTGGGAACCAGAGATCTACCCCTGGAATAACAGAATAATCTTCTCCAAAGGGGACATCTTGATACATTTCAACTTCTCTTATAATCTGAAGTTTCAAATGTGAATCTCACAGTGACAAGTGAAATTTTAGCAATGTTTCAATAATGTATCTTTTTTAAAAGTAAGCATTTTACTAAGAACAGGAAAACAAAAGATGTGCCACATCTTAAAGAAATGAAACAAAAATATGTATGTGTAGGGGTATGTAAAATATTAACTGATAAGTTATTTACATTTGTTTATAAAAAATGTCCCCTCCCATTCCCATGGCCTGCCCACTATTCAAGTGAGACCCAGGAGCTGAGACATAGTTCCTCAGAGAAAGAGAGAATGCAAATGCAACCATATTTTAACTCTTGTCCTAAGCCTCAAGACCCATAGCAAATAAATATTCAGGCTCTTTTGAATCTCCAAAATATTAAGAACATGAAGGACTTAAGAGTAGGTAAGAGAATTCATGTTGACCAAAGAACCTCCTTTCCTGCTCAGACAGAGATAAAATTCTGCCAGCAGTGGTGTGGATAGTCTATATTAATTTTTCCTATCCTCACATGAAGAAGTGGATGTTGTTTCTCTTCCTCTGAATCTGACCTAGTTTTATGTTTGCTTTGACCAAGATGGCTACAAGTTGCATGTAGATAGCCTGGCAGCTTCAGCTTTTACTCATTTGGACCCTGAGTGGCCATTGAAAGCAGTTGAGCTACTGGCTAGGGGATCTATATAAAGAGAGGTCCAGCTGGGACTCTCAGCTGTTCCAGCCATCCTA
Organism: Neomonachus schauinslandi; assembly: GCF_002201575.2. Taxonomy (NCBI): domain Eukaryota; kingdom Metazoa; phylum Chordata; class Mammalia; order Carnivora; family Phocidae; genus Neomonachus; species Neomonachus schauinslandi. The sequence continues at coordinate 119,603,652 of NC_058406.1, read as the reverse complement.
ACTGAGGCACCAGATGTGTGGGTGAATTTACCTTGGGTCCACCAGCCTGACTTGAGGCTCCAGATGACCACAGTCACTTAAATGACCTGAATAAGACCAAAAGAAAAGAGGCTCAGCTTGCTTATTCATGGACGAAAAAATGGGTTGTTTTAAGCCACTAATTTGGAGTGGTTTGTTACACAGCAGTAGGTAACTGATACAAGCAGGCAGTGAGCATAGGCAGGCAAGAGGTTTAGTTAATGACAGAGGTTCCTGAGAAGGGATCTCGTATCTTACCAGTCCTCTAGGAAAAGTCCAAGTGTAGGGTGGGAAGGAGAATTAAATAAGTCCTGTGTAGATTCTCCTTTTGGAGAAGAGGTGTCCGATTGGTGATGAGACCTCTGTTTGGTTTCTGGGTGAAGACTAAAACAGTAAGTGTCCTAGGAAAGACTCCAGAAACGGAGTAGTAAAGCATCATTCTAATAGAAACAATGTGAGCTGTCTCCAGCAGTGGATGCAGTAAAGACAGGGTTGGTTAGCAAAGACTAGCAGCTCCAAGATACTATGCTGAATGTCAACAGAGGATGGTGGATGACCACAGACCAGATGTCCTTCTCCCCAAAGGCCATGAGCCACAGTCCCAAGCCTCCATGCTGGAATTTAGATGCCATCAGACAGAGGACTGGGGGTGGGTTGAGAACTCAGAACTGGTTGAGTTTAAACTTTGAATTAATCAAAAAATGCTGAATTTGCCAGTTTTATCCAATTAGATCAAACTGTCTACATCAGAGGGAATGGGGACCTGGATTCTGAAGTTTAACATTTGCAGAAAGTACTGTTGCATTCCTGGCCACTTGTATCTGTGACTACAACATATATATTGTCTTTATCACTAGTTTATGAATTCTTTATCACTGCTCCTAGATTACAGATTAGTCTATAATTTTTATAAGATCTGAAACATAGCATCCTTTCATCCATAGCAAATAAGGAGTAAATTTTGGCAGTAGAATATTACCAATAGGGCACCTGGATGGCTCAGTTGGATAAGCGTCTGCCTTCGGCTCAGGTCATAATCCCAGAGTCCTGGGATCGAGCCCCACATAAGGCTCCCTGCTCGGCAGGCAGCCTGCTTCTCCCTCTCCCTCTGCTTGCTGCTCTCCCTGCTTGTGCTCTCTCTGTCAAATAAATAAATAAAATCTTTAAAAAAAAAAGAATATTACCAATGTATTTTATTGGTAATTTTCAGCCTTCTGGAGTAATATTCCTTAACTCTTATATACTTTAGTGCTTTTACACTGTATTATAAAAATATACGAAATTAAAGACTATTCTGTTGTTAGGATGTGTTACTGTGTGCATGTGTATGTGTTTGCATGTTTATGCTTTCCCACAAACACTAAGGTCTTATTTTGATGTTGCCTGTCTAGTTTGTGATGGTGGCATATATGCATCATTTAGATAAGTGTTAATGTTTCTATGACCTTCTGTAACTGGTAAGTTTTATAACTTTTTTACAAGCCTCTATGATACTAGTAAAGTCTGAATCCTTGAATTCCTAATCATTATTTTAAAATGGAAAGACAATTACCAAAAATAGTAACATCTAACTTACAAAGATGCTTTTCTTATCCAAAAAGTACTCATAGGACCAAATGATGTCATAAAGGAAGAATTTCCAATGAAGCAAAGAATTTCCTCAAACACCAGTGATGGAATATCAAGTGATATTATAAATAAAAACATGTTGGTTCCTTCAAGAAAATCGTGAGTGTGTATTAACCTGGTGTCACTTCCCAGCTAATGATGCTTAATTTACATTTTCTATGAACTATGAACATAGATTCTACGGAAACAGAATATAGGATCCTGCACTGCAATTACCTTTCTTAACCTTTTACTTAACCTTTTATGCCAATAAACCAACACTTCTGCACCTTGTCAATGTGAAGATTTGTGCTGTTATTTAGTTCAGGAGACTGCAGAATACGAAATCGAGTTTTCTTATCTCCAAGTCATACATTTTATTTTCAGTATTTCTGAAAAGAGTAGTTAGAATTTTTTATTTAAATCTAATCTGCTGCTTTTAAAGATGACAACACCTATGAAATATGATGATGGAAATGGAAAGACAATTACCAAAAATAGTCGCTTCTCTGTTCAGCTTACCAAATAGATGCAATACTTTGACAGCTAATCACCATGGTTGTTGGTTTTTGCTTTTTTTCCCCTACTGCTATATCTATCCTGTTCCTGGATGACTTATTAATTTTAATGGCTTGCTGGACTCCCATTTAATGGTTCAATGAATATAATACATTTGTGCTTTTCTTTGCATAATGAAGTGGCCAAGAAAGCAAGATAACTTTTGAAGTTTATGTAGCTAGAGTTTCCCCAAACAATTCAAATGTTTCAACTTCCCATTATAATTAATAGTAAAACTTATCTAAATTCTATTCCTTAAACTTGCAAACTAGCTCTAAAAGCTCTAAAAAGCTCAAAAATATCCATCCAACTATACATATTTTTAAAAAGTTATACTTAGCAAAATGCTCTTTACAAATTTGCAATAAACTTATTTCTCCATGTTACATGTTTATTGAGTTCTGAATTGCTCTGGAATCATGTAATTGTCAATAAGCTTATCTACTGCACAGAGTGGAAGTATTCGGTAATAACAATTTTCAAAAGTATGGACCTGTCCTGAAAATTTTCTCACAAGCTTATTTTATTACAATGTTGAAACACTTGGCAGCTCTGGTATTTTATCAATCTTAATTTTTTTTCTACTAAATACATTTGTAGGGCTTTAAGTAGAACTTTACCAAGTTGTCTAGTGGATGTTTTGTTGTGGTTGTTGTTACTAGGAAAGGGTCAGAGATTAATGTGCCAAACAAAAATTATCTCAATTGGGACAGAATGAGCCATATAACAATTTCACTCTATAAAACATGAGAAAATGTTTGTGATGTTTTTGATACTATATATTCTTCCCTAATGAATCTAATATTTTTCACAAACACACACACTCATCTTCATATTGCATTAAATAATATGTTTTAAAAATCTAACCTAGTATTTCATATTTCCTATTGTAATCTGCAAAGTATATTTCAAAGATTGGCATTTGCTCTAATTTTTCCTGTTGCTTTATTTTCACTAAAATCTATTTTGAAGTCATACTTATATGCATTTCACTTCTTATCCACAGGATTTCCTAACGTTCTTGTTTTATTCCATTTCAACTGTGTCCAAATTACTTTTCTGCATATTAAAGGCTGTTTGTCCTTGTCTTCATTCTCCCATCTCTTACCTACACCAGGGATAATCTTAACACATACCCTTTTTATGTAATGTTTTCTTTTTATGTAATGTTATCCCTTATTTTACACCCTGAATTTGGTCTTTATTTCCATCAACCAAATTACTGCCATTTCATTTAAGACCATTCTAAAGGACGTGTTAAATAAAGTCACCCCTTTGACCAGTAAGATTGTGACACAGATGTGGACTCCACAGAGCCACCCAGGAAAGTTCCCAGGGTGCCAAGTGAAAAAGGTATACACATCTGCACAGGCAACCGTTGCTTCCAGTACTGACTGGAAGTTGATCCCCACAGAGGCTGGAAAGGCAAATCAGGCTCTCTTTAGACTGAATTGAATTTCATTATCCTCACACAAACAACAACAGTAACAAAAAATTAGGCAAAATAACATTATCTAGGGGCGCCTGGGTGGCTCAGATGGTTGAGTGTCTGCCTTTGGTTCAGGTCATGATCCCAAGGTCCTGGAATCGAGCCCTGCGTCAGGCTCCCTGCTCAGCGGGGAGTCTGCTTCTCCCTCTGCCTCTGTTTTCTGCTCCCCCAGTGTGGGCTCTCTCTCTCGCTAGCTCTCTCTGTGTCAAATAAGTAAATAAAATCTTTAAAAAAATAACATTATCTAAGATAAATCATTACTATTACTGCACAATAAATGATACTAAAATGGTGCAGAAACTTAATTGCATTACCCTCAACTATGAAACTGCATCAGGAAGCCACCTAATAAAGAGTTACCCTGCTTTGCATCAGCTCTCCTGGATACCCACCTGTACCTATTTCTACATCCAGATATGCTATACAAATATACTCAGAGTTTCCATTTTCTGCAAATTTGTGTAATATAAGATATTGGGAAGAGGAATGAGATAATTATTCAGTAACATCAAACCCTTTCTGTACCCTAAAGAGAGGGCAGCCGAGAGAATTCCCAAGCACACATGCCTGAGACCTGCCCTGGAATGGCTGGAGAGGAATACTGTTGCCGGGTCTCCTCATTTCCACCTTGGCCTTAATATGGAAGTGCTGGGGGAGGCCATTTCTACCTTAATTTCCCTCCCTTTCTCTTGTCCACAGGAAAAGGAATCCATGTGGGTTGAAAGCCTGTAATCTCTGGGCCATGTTTCTCTATCTGGTGGAATTAAGGTGTTAAAGTGCAGGATTCTTGTATGTGGTGATATTCTGGATCTCATTCTTCTGTGGATGAAATGTGTGCCAGTGGGGGGCAGGGGGGCTGTTTCCAGTTTCCATAGAACAATTCTCCCTGCCCTCTGTTACCCCCCATCCCTCTCCCTCTCCTGAAATACTTTCAGGCAGGGTGTCAGTCCTTCCCAGTTTCTCTACCTGTGGGTAAGCAGATGAGGCCAAGATGAGCTGATACCTGGAGGGCCTGCTCTAGTTTTCTGTGCAGTTTCACCAGAGAGGTCTGTATTTTGGGGGTTATGAGTCTGGCCCATTAAGAAAGTTGATAACCCAGTTTCCTGTTGACCACAGTGTTTGGTCAGCTAGACATTTTGTTGCAACAGCAAGGACTACTGTCTGGAAAGGGACAGCACACCTTATGCCCAACAGCACTCAGCAGCTATCTCTGACAGCCTAGAGACCTACCAGCAGTCAGAGCTGGCTTAAAAGAGCTACCCTATGGCCCAGCAATTGCACTACCGGGTATTTACCCCAAAGATACAGACGTAGTGAAAAGAAGGGCCATATGCACCCCAGTGTTCATAGCAGCAATGTCCACAATAGCCAAACTGTGGAAGGAGACGAGATGCCCTTCAACAGATGAATGGATAAAGAAGATGTGGTGCATACATACAATGGAATATTACTCAGCCATCAGAAAGGATGAATACCCAACATTTATATCAACATGGATGGAACTGGAGGAGATTATGCTAAGTGAAATAAGTCAAACAGAGAAAGACAATTATCATATGGTTTCACTTATTTGTGGAACATAAGGAATAGCAAGGAGAACATTAAGAGAAGGAAAGGAAAAATGAAGGGGGGAAAATCAGAGGGGGAGAGGAACCAAGAGAGACTATGGACTCCGGGAATCAAACTGAGGGTTTCAGAGGGGAGGGGGGTGGGGGGATGGGTTAGCCCGGTTGAGTATTAAGGAGGGCACATATTGCATGGAGCACTGGGTATTATACGCAAATAATGAATCGTGGAACACTACATCAAGAACTAATGATGTACTGTATGGTGACTAACATAACATAGTAAAAAAAATTATAAAAAAAAATAATAAACCCCAATTTGGAGACAAGGTAATTGGGAAAGTTGGACAATCTCACTAAGCTCTGGTGTCTTTTTTTTTTTAATTAAGATAATGCAACCTTGACGATTATTTTAAAAAGTAATTCAGGTAATGGCTGTAAAGTGCCTAAGGTAGAACTTGGTGTTGCAATCTAGTGGCCAAGCTTTGATAAAAGTAGCTAATTGGGTATGAACTGCATTTAGTCCACTTAACGCTTGAAGATTTTCTCCAACTACTTAAGTTTGTTTGTGACCATATATTATTTTGTTGGGCCTGAATAAGTAACGACCAATTATGACAAAACAAATTTTTTGCTTAGATTTTTTTTTCCAAAATTATGAAATAAATTTATGCCCCGCATATAATGATCAACTATTAAATTGAAAGTGGCTATATTTATAAATTAATAAAGACAAGGCAGTCTAACAGGCTTTATATGTAAGAGATAATCAATATAAATTATTAATCTGAAAAAGAAGACAGTTTTCTGGGGTCCTAAAATATACATTTATAAAAACCAAGGCATTTCATCCTTCACAAGAACATTTGTAATATAAATGTTGATTCACAGAAATCTAGTATCATATATTGTTACGGTGCCAAATTAGTAAATTAAAGTCTATATAACTATTGGCAAACAAACATTTGGAGAAAGCATTAAATATTTTTAAAAGTCAGTATTCCATGGTAATAGGTAACAATTTACTCTGATATCCCACAATATCATTTACTAACAAGGCATATGAGTTAAATTTGCCCAGGCTAAAAACACCATGGCCTGTGGGATGACTTTTGGAAAATATTTGCTTTATTTATATAAAAGAGAAATCTTTTTGTATGCAACAAGATGCTATTAGTAGAGGTTCTATTTCTCTTTTCTCAAGATAAGACAGAGAAGCACGTTGAACAGTATGTTTAATATTATAATTACTATCAGTCTCACTACAGACACATAGGATATTAGAGGTGAGAATTACTGCAGATTTAATCTAGTTCAATGCCGTCATTATATAAATAAAGATGGTGGTTAAGTGACTTTCCCAAAGTGCTATCACAGTACCAAGACATGTGCCAAATGGGAGGAGTATAACCACAACAGCCAGGCTTTTGCACTTTCCTCCTCCCAAGTGGAGTAAGATCATCCTTAAGAGGAACAAAGGTGAGAATGAGCAAATATGATCCATTTATTCATGTGTGTCCTCCATAAAATAAAGGGCTCTTTCTGAATGTAAGCACCAAATTGTTGAAGGTAAGAATGAATCGTTTCACACAGTAGGTTTAATGAAGACTGCAGAACTAAGCTGACAGTGACGTACTCAATCAGGGGTCGTAAATGGCAGCCTGCATGGTGAATCCACCATAAGCATACTTTTATTTGATCGGTTCCATGTTTGGGATATTTACCTCAGTAAAAAACTGAATAAATGCAGTATACCAACTTTATTGAAAAATCACACGGGCCTTTATACCATGCCACCCAGGGGACCATGTGGCAACATTCATCTAGAAGTAAATAAATAGTGGTCGATGATTGCCTGTTCGATGGGACAAGAGCTCCTCCATTTACTACAGAATCTACCATTTCTGTTGTTTTCCACTTAGTTCAATTATGCTACCTGCCTGGCCTGGCCTGGCCTAGGTGGGGACTTGTGACCATCTGTAGAGATGATCATATCAATTAATAGAAAACTTTACTGTAAGCGGTATGACCTTTCGTGTGTATCCCAAATCTTGAGAAGTGAACCTGTTCTCATATACATGGGATGCGGGGTTTACTACCTCTGTTCCTCTCTCTCATGTATTGATTTGGAGTTTCCAAGTGGACTATTTCACTTGATCCTCACAATAACATGCGAAGTGAATGACATGAGTTTTAAAAGTCACATTTTACAGATGAAAGAACTGAGACTCACCAAGTTTAAGTAACTCTCATGAGGCAACTCAGTAAATGGCAGAGCTGGTGTTCAAACTCTGGTCTTCTAAGACCATCCCACAGGTTTTCAGCCATATTGTGTTGCCTTACCATATCAGCCATTGGAATTATACTGTATATATATTTTTTAAGATTTTATTTATTTATTCATGAGAGAGAGAGAGAGGCAGAGCGAGAAGCAGGCTCCCAAGGAGCAGGGAGCCCGATGCGGGACTTGATCCCAGGACCCTGAGATCATGACCTGAGCCGAAGGCAGACGCTTAACCATCTGAGCCACCCAGGCGCCCCAATATACTGTATATCTTAATATACAAAATAAGCTTTGCTTTTAACTTGCTCCCCAATAGTCACATTAAGTCAGAAAGCAAGAGTTATCATATTATAAATTCATTCATTATTTTTATTATTCATATTTACCACTTATTTTAAAAATTAGACATAAATCAAATAACTAATGTAAAATAACACACTGAGGTGCTGGAACAATCAGAAACTAGCATTCCTTGTTGGGAGAGATCATGTCCTTTATATCCTAGTGGTTTTTGCCTAACAATAACCTTGCCAGATAACCCAGGGATAATCACACCTACTGATTATCAGTGGTGGGGCTTTATTAGGAGTTTCCATTTAAAATAAAAAAAAATTAACTTTAATTTTTCAAACAATCCTATGAAGTGGGTATTATTCTAACTACTTTAAAGATGAGTCAACTGAAATTTGCAGTGAGTAATAAGCAAGTTACCTGATTTCATGCAACTTGAAATGTGACTGTCACATATTCTTTCAAAAAGTGGAGTCTCTTTCACCACACTGTAACCCTGGGGCTTGGCCAAGTGGCTTTTCTTTGGTCCACAGAAGAGTAGCAAATTAGATGTCAGCAGAGGATGGGAAAATGCTTATGCAGGCAAGAGAAAGGAAGGGCCAGTGCACAGGCATTATTCCAGCCACAGATTTGGAACACGGAGGCCTCCATGTGAATGAACCCAAGCTAATGTAGAAGAGATCATGTTGATGAGAACTGAGGCTCACTAGCCGATAGGCTGGTGACCACTAGTCCTAGGATGAGGCCATCCTGAACTACTGAATGGATAAATAAACTATGGTAGATGTACAAATCCATTTTATCCATGTTGATACACACAGCAAACTGTGTGAATCTCAAATGCATTATGCTAAGTGAAAGAAGCCAGACCAAAAAGGCTGTATATTGGAGATTCCATTTATATATCATTCTGAATAAGGTAAAGGTATAAAGACAGAGAACATATCAGTAGTTTCCAGAGGTTAGGAGGAGAGGGTTTGACTACAAAGGAATAGCACAGGGAATCTGGAGGGATAATGGAACTATTCTGTATATTGATTGTGGTTGTAGTTTTATGACACTATGCATTTGTCAAAATTCATAGAATTATAACAAAAACAAGTGGATTTTATGCATGCAAACTAAAACAAAAATTTAACAATTCTCTTTCTCCATGTTAACTGTGAAATTGTACAGAATTGATGGGAGTTGAACTTAAGAAGGACCTGGGTATTTGGATTCTAGCTTTGTTCTTTACTATCTGAGTGACTTAAGTAAATACCATAATGTCTCTGAGCCTCAGCTTATAATATGTAAAATGGAAATAATAATACCCATCTTATGCTTCGATATCCTCATCTGTGAAATGAGACAAGTAATACGCTCCAGAATTATGATTGAGATTTAAATGAGATAATGTCTGTAGAAAGCTTGGTACAAAGTGCTCAATAAAAGAAAAGGATGATGGTATAGATGCTCATGATAATGATGATGATGATGATGATGATGATGATGAAAATGATAATCTACATTGGCGGGGGACACTATTTGGAGAAAATTTATGCCTCTACTCTAGGAAACTGATAAGGTTCTCAAAGTTCTGATTCTTAATTTATGTTGTGTCATATATACGTCCTAAAAGATCCTTGCATCCCCTGGGTAATGAGACTTTCAACAAATGGAGGCTTCCAAGATGAATGAATTCAGCATCTATATATTAGGTACCTCCTTTATACAAAACACTGTTAAACAGATGTTCTATGTAGTAATTGCAATTATATTATCTAAAAGATCTCTTACAACAAACTACAAAGATATGTTATAGATCTTTGATTTATCCTCGACTTAGGAGGTCCCACTGTAACCCTACTTGTTACCTCTCACTCGGTCATCCTTCGGAATCTGTAGGCTCTAAGCCCTAAAGCCTCATGGTATTCTGGAGTCTCTGTATCTATGACTATGACTTTTCTTAGTGAAAGCTATTTATATTATTTTGGTTTCCTTGTCTACATCAAATCCTTAGAATCAAAAACATCACCTAAAATCACTGAATCTTTGGATGATTCATGCTCAAAATACTAGACAAGGTGCTAGCTCACATCTGAATGGAGTGCAGTCCCAAGAGATAGATAGCAATCCTTCACTGTTGGGGGCAAAGAGTGGTCACAGGCTCCCTTGTCCTCCCTAACAAACAACTTCTTAGCTTAGGATTGATGGAGTTTAACCAGAAGGAAGAAGAGAGAAAGGTCAACCTGCAAATGCAGATGGGTAAAAATTCTATGTTCACGTGTAGACGAGAACTCATGAATATGTATATATAGATATTAATATTAAACCAGCTATCATACACTGGAAAGAGCACTAAGCTAGGAGTCAGAAGAACTGGGCACTAGTCCTGGCTGCAGACCAAAGTCTCCCCATCCCATCTATCAGAGTCTTAGACTAGAGTAAATCCGTTTTATCCATCTATTTACATAACTGGCCATTTTACCTCCGCGAGTAAAGGGAAATGACATACCTTCACCTTGCTAAACATAACCTCATTTCCATGGTTTATATAATTTATATAATTTATAATTTATAAAATTTATAAAATTTCCCCCCTTAATTTAAAGAAAGCACCTCCTAATGAAAGAGCACCTTTTAACCCAAAGGATTAGATGTTTGACTCCCGTGGGTAGTGAAGGAAATAGTTAAAGGGCATCCTCATATCAAGTGGTTTCATGCATGCTTGAAGCTTTAGGCAAAGAGTAAAATTTTAGCTTGAATTTTATTGGCAACATAAAAAGTTCTTGGTGAATGGGGAGGAAAACTGATTCTTGGTCCTCATATAAAGAAGTAGGTAAAAAATTTTGACTACAGGAAAAATTATCAATGTCAAGGGGAAGAAAAAACAAACTAAAGTTCCAAACATTCAGAAGTAATAAAGGGTCTTGGATAAGTATGGAAATAGTGCTTTATTCACCTTTACGATTCTAGAAAAAATAATATGGAATAAAGCATAGTTAATTTATGTTTTTAATTGCAAAACCAAGTAATTGATATTTTTAAAAACAGGGATACTCAAAAGTAGATCACAATGGGATTTTTTCAATAGGCCCCATAAGAAGTAAATTATAAAGTCCCCATCTGTGCCTCACAGGAAAAAAAAAAATCCATTACCATTTGCTCTTTATTGGCATTATAGTTCTTCGAAATGGCTTACAACCGAGCTTATGTTTCACACATGAACGTTTGATTGAGCTCACCTATTGTGATCTGCTTTAAGTGCCCACATTTTTAGTAGCAGCTGTAGATTGTGAAAACCTAGGCTTTTACAATATTTTAAAATAATTGAGGGAGCTTTTCCTTTGTTTTACTCTCACTTTATATCACTTGAATGTTAAACAGAAATTACTCAAGTTTGGAAACTCAGGGGTTGAAAATGGAAGCTTGCTTATCTCACAGATTTTAGACTGCCTTTCCTACCTGTTTCTTGTGACAAGGCTTCCCTGAGACCAGCACGGGGCTACTCAGCCCTGCTCACTGTCCCCTCCCTCAAAGCCTTGACACAGGCACATGCTCAGCAATGGGGGCGTTAGGGCCTTGGGTGCTGGCAACAATCCACCAGCTGGATTGTCTTGATAAGCCAGAAGATGTTGATATCCCTGGAATGCTGTGGCCCATAACTCCCACTGTTATCTTACAGGAGAAAGAGATGAAAAGCTCATATGAAAGTGGTAGCCAGGAGGAATAGAAACAACTAGACTGGGGCGCCTGTGTGGCTCAGTTGGTTAAGCGACTGCCTTCGGCTCAGGTCATGGTCCTGGAGTCCCGGGATCGAGTCCCGCATCGGGCTCCCTGCTTGGCGGGGAGTCTGCTTCTCCCTCTGACCCTCCTCCCTCTCATGCTCTCTGTCTCTCATTCTCTCTCTCTCTCAAATAAATAAATAAAATCTTTAAAAAAAAAAAAGAAACAACTAGACTTACTGCAAAAGAGAAAGTCTAGAGACAAGTGGTAGTCCTGGTTATCCTCCTGAGGCATGAGAGTGAGTGCATTTACCCTTTGAAAGTACAAAGTATGTATTCATTTAAAAATCGTCTCATGACATCCTCGCTCATATTAAAGGCTATGTTGTCTATTTCTCATTCTTCAGGCAGAAGTTATGTAAGCCATTTCAAACAAAAACATTTTATCATGTTTTTAAATCATGTTAATACACTAGTGGCCAAACTCCTTTACCGATTCATTTTACTACTTAACACCTTAGCTGCCAGGAAAATTTTTCCTAAATACAGTCAATTCCCTCAGACAGTAAGATAGAATGGCAGGGAGGTCTATGCAGATTCAAGTCCCAGATCTACACTGATGAGCCCTGCCTAAGGCTCATTATCCTCTTATACACAATGAAAATGCCAGCTTGAGGAGATACCTATGTTAAGAGTTCCTAGGGGAGAATCTGTGCCAAAAGAAATTCAGGTAGTCTCTACCCAAGTTACAGAGTCTACCTCTCGATATTTTCTAATCTTTAAAGGCAGTAATAAAGAGTAGCACATTAACACCCTTCATGACTTGAAAATAAGCACCATTTTCAGCCTTCTCTTTTCTGATCTCGTAAATGTACAGAGTCTATTAAAAATTAGAACTACAATGTGTTTAACAAACAAAATTTTTAAAAGAAATTGCTGTTATACCGAAAATGGTTCTGAGAAATGAAGCATTTAAAAGAAAAATAAGTCTGTAATAATTGTTAAATGCCTAAATAAGGGAACTTGGGGGGTTTATTTTGAAGGAAGAATAAAGAGAAAAATGTGTTTACATGTGTGAAATTATGTATTTGTATATGGGGGATATGAGAGACAGAGAGACAAAGAAAAGGATTTTTTAAAAAGAAGAGCGTACATGTTCTTGGCAATCAACATTTTTTAATAGTAGAAATGAAAACTCAGTCCTAATTACATGCTAATTAGGTAGTAAAATGTGTTTTTATTCTATTGTTAATTTTCCATTACATTAACCTCCTCATCAAAACTTATGCTTATATATTAAAGTTTTCTAATGACAGAACTTCATGAAAAAAGTTTAGAATGCTTCATCTGCATAAAATGTAGGTCTTCCTACTGGGTTATGTCACGCTCTATAGAGAAAAAATATATATACATGAAGTAATTAAGCATAAAAGTAGCTATTGTGACTCAAGCAAGTATCTTCCACAGACCCCATTGTAGATAAGACAGTTAAATTAGATATAAATTCACCAACATCTAGAGAAAAAATGTTTTATATTATTTATTTAAATTATCCAGAGCCACATTCGAAATGTATTTTTACAAAAAGGATGGGGTCTGAACATATTTCAGCCTTTGAAAGCACCATAGTAGGATCCCGTTTCTCCTTTCAGATAGAACGCCTGACTTCCCTGTCAGCTTCTGAAGAACAAAGAATCTTTTTTTTTTTTTTAAAGATTTTATTTACTTATTTGACAGAGAGAGAAAACAGTGAGAGTGGGAATACATGCAGGGGGAGTGGGAGAGGGAGAAGCAGGCTTCCCGCTGAGCAGGGAGCCCGATGCAGGGTTCGATCCCAGGACCCTGGGATCATGACTTGAGCCGAAGGCAGACGCTTAACCACTGTGCCACCCAGGGGCCCCAAGAACAGAGAATCTTAGTCACCTTCTAATTCCCAACATCTCGCGGGAGCTTTTAGCACGGGGTTGGCATGCAGTAAATGTGTTGAGAACCAAACAGGTCCCACAAGTTTATTCACTGTTTTCCAGTACAACTTGGGCATTTTCTTCTTGACATTTATGCTCCCATGACTTTTTCAACCAGAAAACGCCTTCATCCTTTTTCCTTTTTCTCTGCCCATTTCAATTCAGTCTGTTGTTAAGGATGAACACAAGTGTCACCTCCCTCCTAAAGGCAGCCATCCGAACCGCTCCTGACTATGCACTGACTGGCTGCACTCGTCCTTCCTTCAGGAAGTAACTGTCACAACCAGGTCTGGATTCATAGCACCACATGACAGTGTAGGGGATGTCAGGACCCTTCCAACAATTCCATAGGCTGGACATCTGAGTCCAGGAGCAAGACTTAGAGGCAGTTATCACAGCTTTACATGTGAAAACATGAGTCTGCATCTAGATCGTCCACAGGGAAAATGTCATGGGAGCGTCACAGATGGGCCGAGATGCAGGGTGTCTCAGACAATGGCAGGCCCCTGAAGAGAGGAATGTATCACTTGGGAGTCTCTATTTAGAAAACTGATTTTCAAAGGGAGGGGATTTCAGTTCCCCCGGGGATGCTAGTGGACTAGAGATGGCAACAAGGTGTGACAAGCCAGGGGCAGAGCAGGTGGAGATGCAATTTGGGCCTAGACCCTTCGGGAGTCACCATGAAGAGGATACATTCAGGGTGAAGGTAATAAAAGGGGCTAAATAGGGGCATATGGGTGGCTCAGTTGGTTAAGCATCTGCCTTCAGCTTGGGTCACGATCCCAGGGTCCTGGGATCGAGCCCCGCATCGGGCTCCCTGCTCAGTGGAGAACCTGTTTCTCCCTCTCCCTCTACTGCTCCCCCTGCTTCTGTGCTCTCTCTCTCAGCAAACACGATGTCACAGAAAGAATGGGCCAAAGCTGCTACAGACAAAAATGACACAAAAAGCAGCAACCACAAACATGCACTGAAGTTTTGTCCAAAACAATCCTGAGAAATTATTGTTGTCAAATAGATCTTTTTTTCCCCAATTGGAGCTTTAAGAGTGCATGTGAGGGGCGCCTGGGTGGCTCAGCTGGTTAAGCGGCTGCCTTCAGCTCAGGTCATGATCCTGGGGTCCTGGGATCGAGCCCCACGTCCGGCTCCCTGCTCAGCAGAGAGCCTGCTTCTCCCTCTCCCTCTGCCTGCCACTCTGCCTACTTGTGCTCTCTCTCTTTCTGTCAAATAAATAAATAAAATCTTAAAAAAAAAAAAAAGAGTGCATGTGAGTTACCCATTTGAACACTGAGACTCTTGCTGGAACTGCTTGGCCTTTATCCCAAGTAGCCTCTCCAGGCAGTAGGATATGTTCTGAATACACTTTGCTTATGAAATCCCAGTCTCTCTAATCAGTAAATTGGGGAGGTAGGATTGACACTTGACAGTCCTAAATATAGCAAGATTGTGCTCTTATGAATCAATAACCGCCTGAAGCTCATTACCTGAATAAATGACTCGTGGGCTCACATCGACTGAGGAGCCTGGACAGCCGGCTCCAACTGTCCAATCTGAGTTCTCGCCATGGCGCGCCACCTGGAACCACTGTCACGGCGTGGGGTTCACATTCGCTCATTTCCAGGGCATGCCAGCTATGGGTTTCAAACGTGTTTTCAAAGGACGTGCTTGTCAACGTTAACACATAGCCTTTGCGCACTACTTCACAGAGTTCATAGACCTGACATGACTGATCTTCACATTGCATGAGGAACAAAGGCCTGATCATATTGCTCCCATTTTATAGGTGACAAATTCAAATGTCTGAGCTGAAATATACTGGCTAAAGATCAAGCAGCTGGTGGGTGAAAAAGCCTGTCTGGTTAATTCAAAATGTACAAGATTGACTTTGATTTCAACGTTGAGAATCATCAATTTGTTTCAAATAATGCATCTCAATTAAAGGAGCAGGGATTATTTAATCTGGGGTAGGGGAGAACAGAGCATTCACACATAGGAAATACTGAAAATAGAATACTCAAAGGATTAACAAACCTGCAAATAAAGGAAACAAACACTGTGTAGGGGCGCCTGGGTGGCTCAGTCGGTTAAGCATCTGCTTTTGGGGTGCCTGGGTGGCTCAGTCGTTAAGTGTCTGCCGTCGGCTCAGGTCATGATCCCAGGGTCCTGGGATCGAGTCCTGCATCAGGCTCCCTACTCAGCGGGGAGCCTGCTTCTCCCTCTGCCTCCTGCTCTTCCTACTTGTACATTCTCTCTCTCTCTCTCTCTGACAAATAAATAAATAAATAAATAAAATCTTAAAAAAAAAAAAAAAAGCATCTGCCTTTGGCTCAGGTCATGATGCCAGGGTCCTGGAATCGAGTCCTGCATCAGGCTCCTTGCTCAGCGGGGAGCCTGCTTCTTCCTCTGCTCCTCCCCCTTGCTTGTGCTTTCTCTCTCTCTCTCTCTCTCTGACAAATAAATAAATAAAATCTAAAAAAAAAAAAAAAAAAAAAACAACCAACAACATTGTGTAAATGTTGTTGCAAGACTGGGTAGCTCTCTTTATGCACACGTGGGTTTTAGCTGTGATTGGTTTTTCCTGAAGTTCATGTTCAAATGGTCTGCTTCACCCAAATAAATGGAACAGGGAGATGCTGGAGCATTGTCTTCCATGCCATTACACACTGTCTGTCATATGTAATATGCTGTAACATTGCCGACTAGAGTTAGGTTAAAACTTCTAATTTTAACAACGCATTTGCTTGAGGTTCCACGGACTGGGGCTTTGCCAAATGCCTTTCTACCCTCCAAACCCACTGCCCAGCCCCACCTCTAGGACTGGGTCATTTGCCAGGACTTCCTTTGCTAGCAGAAACTGTGAAGCTCTGAAGTCAAACCATTGCATCGATGTGCAGTTTGCCACTAAGAAACCCTCATTTCATGGTTCAAACTCATACCTGAAAACTAGCAGCAACCCGCCTAGGGGGAAAACACTCAATTTGCTAAAGCTGCCAAACAATCCTTCTTGGCCTGGACTCCTGAATTCTCAGGCACCTGAGGGATTGCATCGCTCCTGGGGAAACCAAGGCATAATTTTAACAATTTAGGCTTACCAGAGTTAGACTGTGATTGTCGATACTAATGAATTAAGACTCCGACTCTGGGGGCGCCTGGGTGGCTCAGTTGGTTAAGCGACTGCCTTCGGCTCAGGTCATGATTCTGGAGTCCCGGGATCGAGTCCCGCATCGGGCTCCCTGCTCAGCAGGGAGTCTGCTTCTCCCTCTGACCCTCTTCCCTCTCATGCTCTCTGTCTCTCATTCTCTCTCTCTCAAATAAATAAATAAAATCTTTAAAAAAAAAAAAAAAGACTCCGACTCTGTAGAAATCTGTGGTCTAGTCATGAAATATTCTATGGAATTTTTAGTGAATAGCACTAGCCAAAGTGGTTTTCTTCCAAAGAAGCCACTGATACCATTCTCATTGTGAATAGGTATTGTATTATAAGCTGGGTGGCTTTCTGAGGTCAAGAAGTATAATTTCTACAGAGGGCATTGGGAGTCAAGTCTACAACTTATTGAAGTGACAATGAACACCTTTGTGATAAGAAAGTGCCTTTGTCAGGTGCCTGGGTGGCTCAGTTGGTTAAGCGACTGCCTTTGGCTCAGGTCGTGATCCTGGAGTCCCAGGATCGAGTCCCAGGATCGAGTCCCGCATCGGGCTCCCTGCTCGGCGGGGAGTCTGCTTCTCCCTCTCCCACTCCCCGTTTGTGTTCCCTCTCTCGCTGTGTCTTTCTCTGTCAAATAAATAAATAAAATCTTAAAAAAAAAAAAAAAAGAAAGTGCCTTTGTCGATGGACTGCTGCAATTAATGACAACTCATTTCCTCAGTGCAATAAAGTGTAACCTACATCTTCATTTAAGTAAGTTCTTGATTTGCTTTGCTTGCTTTGCAACTTTACATCAAATGATCCATTATTCCCACTGTATAGGTTCTTCCTGGGAACTAAACTGAAAGTCTGAAGTAACTTATCCAGTCTTGGTTTAGAAGGGTTCTAAATTTTCAAACTGGCAGAATGCAATAAGACATTGAAGCAGGAGCGCCTGGGTGGCTCAGTCCTTAAGCGTCTTCCTTCGGCTCAGGTCATGATCCCAGGGTCCTGGGATAGAGCCCCGCATTGGGCTCCCTGCTCAGCGAGAAGCCTGCTTCTCCCTCTCCCACTCCCCCTGCTTGTGTTCCAGCTCTCGCTATCTCTCTCTGTGAAATAAATAAATAATATCTTTTAAAAAAAAAGACATGGAAGCAAAATAGATTAGTATAATCTTTGCCCTCTCAACGAAAATAGAGGGTCCAAAAATATTGCTAAGTAGGTAAGATTTCTGATAGTTACTCTAGTAACTCTTATGAAATCATATTGATTTTTAAAATAACGATAGGAGAATTTCAATGTAGAAATCTTAAAAGTAAATCTGGCCAGAAGAATTTTCTAATCCGTATTTTATCTACTTAATGATAGAACATTCAACATAAGACTTTTTTATTTTTCAAAATTCATCTATAATTCTACAGCCTTTTAAAGTAACCTCTATTTATCTGGACCAAAAAGGGATAATATTTGAAATAAAGCACACCACCTCACATGACTGGCATGTAATCATCACAAATAGCTCCATACTGACTTTCTTTCTAGTGATATTTTAGAATAACCCAGGGTTATTTTCTTAAGCTAATTTTCTAGAAGCAGAATTTTTGAGTCAAGGAAATGTATGAATTCTACAATTTTTAAAAAATATTTCGCTAAATTTTTTTGCTTGCCCTAACAGCAAGTATGTTCATTTTCCTAAACAAAATCAATAATAGAAACTATAATTTTTTAAAATTCCTTCAACAAGTGGGAAAGAGAATTGCTAAAAGGTATACTTTAAGATCAAAAGGTGAAGGACAATGAAAGGCAGAGATAGAAGAGGTCATAGTTATCATTTTATCCTGCATCCGAATTTTGGCTATTTTGACTTTTAATTGTGAAGAAAGTGGAGGGAAGTCATCAAAGTAAAGACAAAAATGCAATGAAACACTCTACCCCATTTTAGCTAGTCTTCAGGATTACTCAATGGTCTCATTGTAAAGTCCAAGAGGACTTTCAGGTCACACATCACTAACAAAAATAATTAAGTACTTACTCAGAAACTCAAAAATCAGTTGAAATTTACATGAAAGACACATTTTCAAGCAATAGATGAGTAGCCTGCTGATTGAAAGATTTGTGAGAAAAAAATATTATGTGCACAAATATGGTGGGGGGAGGAGAAAATATAATATATATTTTATTAAATTTTTGCTTACTTTCAACATGTTTAGAATAGCACTGTGTTTTCAAATGCTTAGGATAGCAGCCATGATTTCTTAGGTCTAATAGTTACCAACAGTCCACTAGAAGTAAAGAAACAGCAACATCATATAGTATAGAATCATGACTTTTTTATATTAACTACATAGTAAAAATTGTTTGGATCATCCAAAAAGCCTTATTTCTTATTTATACTCAGATCAAACTACAACTAAACCACCATGGAAAGGCAAGAGGATTTGGAGACACATATCACAGGCAACACAGCACAGCTGGGAATGCAGCATTCACGCATTCTGAGATTTAGAGCCTTTCTTTTCATGTATTCCACCTTCCACCAGAATTTCCCAACTGGGTCATGTCAAAACTAAATCTTATCAGTGCCCAGTCAATTGTCCTTCTCAGAAGCCTCATGCCAGTAAAGTCTACTTTAGTTTCTAATACTAGATCATCTCTTTCTTACAATCACTGATTAGATTCTGTAGATCTGTCCTTCCAGGGTTTATAGGCAGACTAAAAGTTAAAGGAAATTTAATTCTTAGAACATACTCAGTGTTATTAGGAATGACTTTTGAAATGATTACACACACACACACAAACACATACACATGCTCTTAACTCAATATTTATTTTTATACCTAGACTACAAATACAAACTGATATAGTCTTTCATTTTTATTGGCCTTTTCATTAATTTGAATACTCTTTGAAGCCACATATTTTCCATTTTTAAATGTAAGGCATAATTACCATAATAGTAAAATGTAACCATTTTGGTGGACAGTTCTGCAAATAGTGTTAAATGCAGAGAATGAGCTAATTTCTGCCATAATCTAGATATAGAATATTTCCATTACCCCCACAAAATTCCTTTTTGCTCCTTTGTAATAAAATCTATCTAGCCCCTGGCAATCACTTTTCCTATAGCTTTCCTTCTTCCAGAATATTTTATAAATAGAATGATATAATATGTAGTCCAGTTTCTTTTACTTAGCATAGTGTATTTGAGATTTGCCCATTTTGTGCATATCTGTAGTTCATTCCTTTATATATAAAGCTGAACAGTATTTCATTTTGTGGACATACCACCATTTATTTATCCATTCCAAAATCGAAGGGTATTTTATAATTTTATAGGTCTCCTTTCTTTTTCATTAAGAAGATTTAAGGTTATATGGTCAAGTTTTCCATTTTTAGGTTTTTGAATCCCTCTTAAACTATGCTCCCTTTTAGAGGCTCTGGCCTTGAGATTATACTTATCTCTGAATTTTTAAAAATCTTCTGATATAGCTCAGATTTCACTCTCTTACTGTGAACGTGAAGGTAGCATCACTTCTTTCAAAGCTTACCTCACTTCCACATTTAAAGCCTATTTTTCTTCAAATAAATGCATACTCATAACAGAGTGTGTTTGAGTTTCCAATAATAGAGCCTGTTTGAACCTATTACTGCATCCTTTAAAAATCAGGCATTGGTAAATGGGAAGATGTTTGATTTTACCTTTATATCTAGGCAAACACCTGCAACTTATTTCTTTCACAGAAAGGAGATAGGACAAGAATTCCCCCAGTCTTCCCTTATTATTGAAAATTTTCCATTGTGCCATAATGAAAGTAAATGTTAGCTATTGTTTTAAAAATAAATGTCTTCATGCAAATTGGGTTTAATAAAATATTAACTATAGCTCCTACTTGACAGAGTGTTACCCCAAGGTGATCCATCTCTGCCTTTATGTGTGTTCTACTTTTTTTGTAAATACTTCATAGTTGTGATTTTATTAGATTGTAATTGGTTGCCATCTTTGCAAAACAACCTGGAAACATTAAAAAAAAGAATCAAAAACACTATTTCAGGATGAAGCCAGAATATAAACAAGCATATAAAACTCAAATTATATCAAAACTATAAGAAAGTACACCCCTAGTTAAATAACATCTATTGCTCCAGCTACTTAATTTTAACACAAAACGTGTGATGTGAATATCCACAAGCACAAAAAATGTGTAAAGGTATTCACTCAGCTGACAGCTTTCTCCTTCAAGCAGAAAATCATGTATTTGTTAGCAACATAAACGGGAAATATATTAGTACAAAGTTCAGAGAAAATAATGAACTAACCCTCTTAAAAAAAGAACATCACTAAGAGAAATCAAGATGGATCTATTTATGGCATTTTGTGTCTTTTTAGAGAAACGACAGTAAAAATTAACATCTTCTGTATGTGACTAAATATTATTTGAAATCTGCGTATAACCTAAAATACACTTTTTTCCCCTTTTTTAAGCAAACACTCATACACATAGAGGCAAAGACTCACATGCATATCTACAGCATTCTTAAGTTCCTTGTTATAATCTCCAGCTAATCAATATTGTTTTTCTCAATCCCAGAAAATCTAATCAGAATAAAAGGCATTTTATGTTGATTGAATAAACCAGGACTAAGTTATATTCTGACACATGTTTCTATCATTAAATACTAGAAAATAGGAAAAAAAGCAAAATAGAAAAGCAATGATATTTTGATAAGCCCTTGTCAAAGAAGGGAAAGACAGCCTAGTCTACAAGAAATGAAGGAGAGGTAAATCACTGAAAATAATTTACCATAGTTATCAGGAGTAAATTTTAGAAACTTCTTTACCATTCTCACTAGTGCACAGAAAGCAAAATAGGCTGAAATTAAAAACAACAGCATGCGATAAAATGGAGACATACGAAATAAGGAATGAATTCAAGTGTATTAAAATTACTACAAAATGTAAAACCAGAATTAAAATCCACATTGGAGGGCAGAAATTTACATTTCAGAAAATACACTAAAAAAACTGGAGCACATGGAAAGTTCTCCCAGAATTCAGAAGAAAAAGTAAAGATATTAAAACAAGAAAACCACCAGAAGTATGGAGAGCAGAAAACAGTTCTCTAACCTACGGATTGTAGTTTTCCCTGAGGAAGAAGCAATAACTGAAATAGAATGTCCATTGAAGATCTTGTAATCAGAATATATAAAGGACTTTTATAATAAAAAGACAAACCCAATTAAAAAAAAAAAAGAAGTCATACTAAAAGAAAATGGAACCAAGTCTTTGATTTAAGAAATTTCCTTAAAGTTCTTACTCTGCATATAATCACAAATTTCATTCCAGCCAAAAAAACCAGGAAGTGACATATATGTAGTGACATACATGTATCTTGAAAGGACAAAGAAAGGAAGAAGAAGAAGGAGAAAAAGAAGAAGAAGAAGAAAGACAAAGGGAAGAGGAGGGATGGGAGAATAGGAGAGAGACAGACAAGGAAAGAGAGAGAGAAATAAGAAAACAGGCTATCCTCAAAATCACAACAACATGAAATATGTTGCCTTGGTTTGGCTTTCCTGGGACATTAAATTCAAAAGGACAGAAGCATAATATTGACAGAACTTTGTGAATAAGATCGCTTAGTGAGATGACAGAACTTTGTGAATAAGATGGCTTAGAGAGTGAGAGTGAGACAGAGATAACCCACTGTTATTGGTGTATGAAAGCAACAGAAGGGTTAAAACCAAGTTATGCTAAGGCTCAGGACATAATCACATTTATGTATTCATGTTTATAAATGTTCTTTAAGATTTACTACAGTCTTCTAGTTCCATCCACGTCGTTGCAAATGGCAAGATTTCATTTTTTGATGGCTGCATAATATTCCTGTGTGTGTGTGTGTGTGTGTGTGTGTATACACCACATCTCTACTAGAGGGTATTATGCTAAGCGAAACAAGTCAATCAGAGAAAGACAATTATCATATGATCTCACTGATACGTGGAATTTGAGAAACAAGGCAGAGAATCATAGGGAAGAGAGGAAAAAATGAAACAAGACAAAACCAGAGAGGGAGACAAACTGTAAGAGACTCTTAATCTCAGGAAACAAACTGAGGGTTGCTGGAGTGGAGGGGAGTGGGAGGGGTGGGGGGGCTGGGTGATGGACATTGGGGAGGGTATGTGTTGTGGTGAGCGCTGTGTATTGTGTAAGACTGATGAATCACAGACCTGGACCCCTGAAACAAATAATACATTATATGTTAATAAAAAAAAAAAAGAAGAAGAAAGTGGATTAGTGGTTGCAAGGTGCTGGGGAAGGAGGAATAGAGAGTGACTGCTAATGGGTATAGGGTTTCTTTTGGGGGGATAAAAACGTTTTGAAACTATATATAGATGACGATAGCTCAGCCTTGTGAATATACTAAAAACCACTGAGTTATACACGCCAAATCATATCTTTGATATGTGAATTACATCTTAACAAAGCTGTTATTAAAGAGAAAAAAAAACTAAAATAAAATAAAATAAAATAGAAAAGTTGTACTGTCTTAAATACAAAGTATAAAACAAAACAAATAAAAAAGATTTACTACAGTCTTGAACAGAAACACATTCACAACTCAGGGCTCAGATAAGACTGGACTGGTGAACCCATCTTTACCGGGTTCAAATCTCAAAGGAAAAAATGCCATAGTGTTTTGTGCAGGGGGCCATTGGACTTAGCAACATTCCTGCAGCTTTTCTTCTGGATCTGTTCCACTCCCAGTCACAGGAAATGAGTTTCTTAAACTGCATTCATGCCCATAGTTCAAACAGAATGTTTTGCAATTTTAATGATTATTTCATACAATAGATGGTGTTCATTATTCCATTCTTGGTAATATTCCTTAAGTAACAATACTGAACATGGAGCTGGAATTACTAATCAAAACATTCTTTTCTTCCTTTCATAAAAGCCAAGTTGTTACAGTAATCAACACTGTCACAGTACTTGAGGAACATTTTTTTGGCATATCTGAAACCTATTGAATGGCATATGTCATTTTTTTTATGGTGCAGACTAATAATTCACCCAGAAACAAATATTTTTTAACTTATCTTCCATCTAGAACATGAATTAGTTCTGTTTAAAATCAATATATGATGTATAGTCGTAACTATAAATAACAATATTCAAAAAGAAATGAGATAGTAAGGAAATGTATTAAAATAGAAAATTTAAGTAGTAGTTATCCATAAATAATGGAACTATAAGCAATCTTTTTCTTCCTGAATTTTCTTTTTCCAATTTTTTAATGAGTTCACTTTCATTGAATATTTTTGAAAAACATATAAAGCAAATTTGCAAATGCTAAAGCTCACACGACTGAGATAAATGCCAATCAGATCAATGAGATATCACTTCATACTCAAAAGATAAGCAAAAACTCATGGTCAGAAAGCACTGAGATAGCAGAGCATTATGCACTCTGGTATCCTGCAGGGAGGAATGCAGATTGCAACACTAGGACTTGGTAAAGCTGAAGATTTGTGCTTAGGCTATGCTTTATCCATTTCACTCCTATAAGCTTTGAGAAACTCTTGTAGCATGTGGATAGGCGATACATACACAGATGTATATGTATATACATATACAGGCTCACTGTGTGTGTGTATACACACACACACACATATATATACACACAGACTCAATATATATATATGTATATAAATATAAATGTATATGTATATATCTTCATTCTGCCAGAGTTTGTAATAATAAAAACTGGAAACATAAATGCCCACTCTTCTGTATAATACACTGTAAAGAAATTAAAATAAGTGAACTAGAGCTGCATGTGTCAATATGGATAAATCTCAAAAACATTAGGTTCAGCAGATAAAGCAATAGTGTGATACTGCACATATTTAAATTTTATGTACTAATATTTAAATAAAGCTTAAATATGCAAAACAATACCATACTGTTTATAGGCCCATAAATATAAAGTATAAAAAGATTATGGGCAAAAATAAACACTAAATGTTGCAATGCGGAGGACAGGAGAGAATGGGATTGGCAAGAGATACACAGGTGTTCGGGGTTTTTTTTCTCTATATTTTTCTGCATGCTTGAAATATATCAAAATAATAATGCCCTATAAAAGACCAAATCTTTTTAATTTAAACAACTCTCTCAATTATAAAAAGAAACAAAGTGGTTTGAAAACCAAGGTATCTAGATTCCAATTTTTAGATGCTGTCTCTTTCGATTCTTCATCCTCTGATATCTTTAAAGAGTTATAAATCAGTCCCTGTTGGAGCTGATCTTTTAACAAACCACTTTTAAGCTCTACTGATTCGTCTTGAGGAACAACTTGGATAACGCCTCTGCAAATAAAGATGTTTAACACATGTATATTTTAACTGATCAAAGCAAGAAAAGCTTAAGTGAACTATGGAATTGAAATATCCTATAGGTAACAAAATCGATTAGAATGGGAAGAATAGAAGAGAAAAATAACCTGTAATGATGTTGAAATTTCATGGAGGAGAGAAACGACTGTATGAAAATGTTAAAGTCTATCATATAATCTGCTACCCTGAAAAATAAATAAAATCTAAACTCCGGATTCAATTCAAAGTCTAAAATTACAAGGAGCTAGATGTAGGCCAACAATTTTAGTAGAAAAGAGCACTGTGCTAAATTCTTCATGATCACATTCTATAGTTTCATGAACTTTCCAAGTTAGAGAAGTTGAATGATTTGGGGGGAAAAAACTTTAAAAAGTTTTACAATCACCTTTAAGGCATTGCTATAAGTCTCAATTTGCTAATTGACTTTTGGCATGTTAATAGGTTTGAATCTATTAATATACACGTTAAGTAATGCCTAATTTGTTTTAGTGTTTTCATTTAATGGAACTACAACAGAGCACGTATAGAAAACTATTCATTCACTCATTAACATGCCTAATAAACATTCACTTTTCCTTATACTCCAATGGGTTTTAAGGAAAAGGCTACGTGAAAAATTTTAAAGTCACATAAACCTCTAGACAGAGAAGGAAAATCAAATGAGAAATATCCTCTGGGTAACCATTCCCCATTATTATGTTACACTGCATCATTCTACATAGGTTTTTTTTACTATTTCTAATCTGTATTGAAAAATAGAAAGACATTAAGAACTGATTAAATGCCTTTCTCATTTCAGACTAGCAATTCATTTCTTCTGCTGGAAAAAGAAACTATCTCTTTCAAATAGAACTAGTTATTGAGATAGTAGATTCACCAACAGAATTTATGATAAATGTTGGCTTGCTCAGGGGTTAGCTTGTGGGACAGACAAAATTATTTTCCTCTAATCCCTGGCATTTTGGTGTGATCATTCCAGGTAGAAATGATATCTCTTTCCTCTGATAATTTAAGACACTTGAAACATACAGCTTCGTATTGTAATTTTTTGAATAATATATTTTATCTATGCCAAAAATAATCATTAACATTTGGGTAGTGTTTCAGAATATACTGTCACATGGCTGATGCCATGTTCATTCAATGGGGCTGTACTATGGCTTCACCCAGCTCTTCAAGAAGAACAGCTACAAGGACAACGTCAAAGTCCAGAAAGACTGAAAGTGCCCGGCTCCAGACAGTTAGGTAGGCACCCACTGTTCCCCGTGGAAGGACTCAGGCAAGATGAAATCTGAACTGTGGATGACAAAGCTAGAAGATATTCCAGAAAAGGATCTCCAATGATAAGACCCTGGCCATCATCATGCTGATTCATTGCCAAGAGAATCAAAAGTCCCGGAAGATGCCCTAAGTGTGCACAGAGGGAGGCACAAGAGAAGAATGGGAACAGTACCACTAAGCATGAGCTACAGGGCACTTCTGTCTGTAGAACAGAGCTCAGTTATTACTGTTTCTTTCAGAGATTTACTGCCTTCTCTACATATTTTCACTCACACTCTTTCTTTCCTGTTCTCCCACACTATTCCTTCATCTCATTCGACCTTATGATGTCCTCAGTTTTTTTTTTTATACTGTATGATTTCTGTTCTGCAGATTCTCCTGCTTTATGGGTTGCTGTACCCAATGGGCAACTACCCCTGCCTGTGACACACAGAGACAGCAGCTGCTGTTTCCTCACCAAGTGTTAACTGGGCTCATTCTTCCTGGTGCTATCGTCCGTTCTCCCTTGCTTCTGGCATAGATAAAATATATTATTCAAATTGAATTGACATAGAAGACTGGAAATTACCTGGCATGAGCTGATAGATCCATGTCCAATTCTCTAAAAGCCAGAAACTATTGTGATCATCTGAGTTCGGATGAACAGTCTGAGCTTGTCCCTCTGATTCCTGCCCCTTGCTTCTATTCTGTTTTCCAAATTCATCTCCTATTACTTGAGAGTAATTCTTTTTTTAAAAGATTTTATTTATTTATTTGAGAGAGAGAGAGAATGAGTAGGAGGGGCAGAGGGAGAGGGTGAGGGAGAAGGAGACTCCCCCACTGAACAGGGAGCCTGGCTCGGGGCTCAATCCTAGGACCCTGGGACCATGACCTGAGCCAAAGGCAGACGCTTAACCGACAGAGCCACCCAGGCGCCCCTATTTGAGAGTAATTCTAATAGCACACCTACTTGCTTAGTTGTTGGTGCTCATTCATTCACTCCCTCACTCACTCACTCAATACTTATTGAAATTCTTCGCTATATCAGATGCTACCCTAGGTGCTAGGGAGAATCTCAACCATCAAGAACTCCAGGTAATCCTTGAACAACACAGGTTTGAGCCACATGGGTCCACTTACATGTGAATTTTTTACTGTACAATACCGTAAATGTATTTCTCTTATGATTTTCTTAATAACATTTTCTTTTCTCTAGCTTACTTTATTGTAAGAATACAGTACATAATACATATAACACAAAATATGTGTTAGTCATCTGATTCTGTTTTTGGTAAGGCTTCCTGTAAACAGTAGTCTATTAGTAGTTAAGTTTTGGGGGAATCAAGAGTTATATGTGGATTTTAGACTGGGGGGTGGGGAGGGGTTGGTACCCCTAACCCTTGTGCTGCTCAAGGGTCAACTGTATAGAGTCTAGTTGGGGGAAACAGACCAGAATAAGTTACAGTGCCTTACGATGGTGACCGGAGCAGGCAGTACAGTTCATCTTGGAGGGCCTAGAAATGCCTCTTAGAGGAAGAGACATGGAAGCTGAGACCTAAAGAAAGAATGGGATTTCACAAGGGGAAAGGGGAGGAAGTGAGCACTATGGGAAGAAGAAACCACACATACAAAGTCTAGACGCAGAAACAGGCACAAGATTGTTCATTATTGTAACTGCTGTGAATGGCAGAGGAAATTTTATTTTTAAACACGTAACTCTTCACTGCTCACTTCACTTTACATCAATTAAAAATAAATAAGTACATACTTATATTAAGCATATGAATCATTAGGCACATACTTGTATTAAGAATATGAGTAATTAAGTACAATATTTAACAAAATCATGGACCTGCAAGGATTTTCACTAATTCACTTGTCTCAACTCCCTAAAAAATTTCAGTTATTAACAGTTATTCTCTGTTTAAAGCTACAGTGAGAAAAAAAATGGGCCACTGGAGGCTACATAAATAACTTTTTAACTTCACTCATTCATTTAGTCATTGCACAAATATTTAAGGAGTTCCTACTATTGCCAAGCACTATGCTAGTGGAGGGAAGAAAAGACCAATAGTAAAAAAGTAAACAGCCAAATAAATCATGTAGTACTTCAGATATGAACACAAAAGGCAGAGAAGAGCAAATGGTCCACAAACTTAAGACCAAGTCACATAAAAAGAAATGCCATTGAAATCAAACTAAACACTAAAAATCCTTTCTAATAAATGGCATTAGTTATAATTTCCTTTACAACTTACTAAATAACCACAAGTCACAGATTTCACTTTCTAGAATTGCATTTAGTTTATTAGGGATAACAAACAATTACATTACACTACTGAGAAGAGAATTCTTATAAGGGTTAGGTGCTCTGGCTACAGAGACCTGCTCCAGCCCTTTTTCTGCAATTTTCTAACCGATGAATTTCAACAGGTTATCTAACCTTCTAAGAACCTCATTCTTTTTTTTTATGATATGAAAGTATAAATTATAATAAAGTTAATATAAACTTCTTGGGTTGTTTTGAGGCTTCATACGAGTTAATTCCCATTAAATGAGTTAATTAATGTTAAGCTCTTAGAACAGTGCCTGGCCCATTCTAAACACGTTAGCTACCTGCATTATAATCCATTAAGAGAAAATTAAAGACTCTTGCTGTTCAGAACCACCATCAGGTTTATGAACTACGTATTTCTGCCTTCCTGTGCCCTCAATAGCTATCGTGAAAGAGCTATTCACTGTTCCAAATGATAAAAAGCTCATTTTCTTTCAAGCAACCCCACCCGACAATGTCCTGATTGATATGTTCTTTAATCTTAAATAATCAGGGGCTTAAGCACAAGCTGCTTGGGAAGCTCCATCAGTAAGCGGTCCATCCGTGTGGAGATCCCATATGTAGACATGCAGACATTCCCACGATGAACCACAGCTACTCAGTGTGATAGTTACGCTGCCACTCCATAATCCAGACAGACACCTCTGCCTCTCCCTGGAAGCCCTCCCCTGGGGTCACTGCAGGGTGTGGAATCTGGAAAGAGCTCCAGGACAGGCACAGTGAGGCTGCATTATGCTCAGGTGAGTTTTCTGATGTGGCAGGCGGAGTAGCGACATGGGTCACAGAGAGATGTCGCAGCTGATGCTCCTGGGCATTAAAGAGCTTGACACCAGGACTGTTCCTCCTTTGTCGTTTATATTGCAATAGCTCTGGACTCAAGCTCAGTCTTCTCAAACAAGCTCCATTTACCATTCACACAGGAGACAGAATGGAGGCATACTTGGGCTCCGCATGGCTTCCCGCAAGACAAAAGGGCATCTTTAGAGAAGAGAATGAAGTATGTGTGCACCTACCAAAAATCACGTGTTACCCATATCAGGAGTATTAGTGAGAGTTTATAAGTGGGGAAGATGCTGGCTGCCACTGTTCTGGTTTCTGAGAGAAGCCTTGTTCTGGCTCTTGTCTCATCTTTGTTATTCCCCTCAGTTCTGAAGTTGTGGAACAGCCAGTTGGTACATGACAGCAACTGGTCCTCTCAGCTGGTGGAGCATGGGGAATTTGGTCTCTGTCCTCCTCCCTTGGGCCAAAGAGAGGCAGAAATCCTGGATCAGTGTCTCTGCTCTGCAGACTCAAATCTCCCCTCTGATGAAGTGGTCCGTGGTCTAGCTTGGAGATCATGAAATGTTAGTACATCCACTTAACCTACCAACAGACTTAAGCTATAAGCTCCACCTTATCAGTTAAAAACAAAAGTGATATTTTTATCTCCATCGGCTTGTGCTTATGTCTCATTTCCAAACAAGACCAACAGAAAGGATGATATTTATTGATCACTTCAGATTCCAACACTTAGTTCTTTAAGAAAATTAATTTTTAAATGTAAGACTATTATCTAACGTACATGGGAATTAGTAAAAAGCTTTAAAAGCATGGCTAAGAAAGTGGAATCTTTCTTTTTTTTTAAGATTTTTTATTTATTTGTTTGAGAGAGAGCAAGAGAGTGAGAGTATGAGTGGGAGGGGGAGGGGCAGAGAGGGGGAAGCAGACTCCTCGCTGAGCCACGTGCCCGGCACAGGGCTCAATCCCAGGACCCCAGGATCATGACCTGAGCCGAAGGCAGACGCTTAACCAAATGAGCCACCCAGGTGCCCCGAAAGTGGAATCTTTCTTAGTGCAAGACGTATTTGTACTATAGTTTTTGCTTGTTTTTGTTTGTTTTCTTACCTACATAAATCTGTAAGCCTGATGTAAATAAGAAAATAACATGTAAGTTACTATTTTATGTTTATTAACAATATGAGACGATAAATGGAATGAACTATTTACTCAACCAATAGACCTTATAACTTAAAGCATGACTCTTCAGCAACCCAAGTGCTGAAGACATCTTTTCCTTAATTCCTGTGAAGGACAATTTGTATGCGCAGATCTTGAGGTGCATCTGCATGGAGAGGTGCTGGCTTCCTCTCTCACAAATCACATATTCCACGGCTCATATCTGAGAGGAAATGTTTAATTTTTTGAACTAATGCATAAAAAATGCAAATGTGAGCTCATTTATATCTACACTTAACATATAATGGGATAAAACTTCTTCTTTTGGCTTATGTAGCATTTTGTACCTTATCAACCACCATTAAAATGCATTAAATGGCTCTAATAATGAGGCGCACTTGACCTGCCCAGTACTTCAGCATTCCTAATCACATCTAATTTCTGTCTGAAATGAAGAACAGCGTAATTATCAAACGACTAACTTCAGGTCCTTTGAGTATTAAAAAAGAAAAAAGTCAAAGAACATTAATTAGCTTCAAATCTCAATCTTAAAAACTTATGTACTTCTTGGTGAAACCATCAGTTACACAATCCCAGCCTTTTCTCCATATGTGTACCTGAGATATTAACAACACTTAGGCTTGAGAAGTTGATACTCTGTATGCTTGTTTTCTGTCCATTATTTTTTTTTAAGATTTTATTTATGTATTTGACATACACAGAGAGAGAAATCACGAGTAGGCGGAGTGGCAGGGAGAGGGAGAGAGAGAAGCAGGCTCCCGGCTGAGCAGGGAGCCCAATGTGGGGCTCGATCCCACCTGGGATCACGACCTGAGCCGAAGGTAGACGCTTAAGCAACTGAGCCACCCAAGCGCCCCTGTCCATTATTTCCATAGTGTGAATCAGTAATGTATTCCAATAGGTTTGCTCTTAAAATATCAACACAAATAAGACACCTAGTGTTCAATGAGTCCTTTGAAACAGACATGCTACCTACAAAGAACGAATAGCCTGATGACATCTATTTCAAAGAAAAAGACCAGGTGATATATTATCATCTAAGAACAATTATAAAATATGGTAGAACTAAAATAATACAACTTATTTGACTTTAAGAAAGTAGAATATACCTCAATTTCTGAGGAAATCAAACCCTCTTTTTCTTGTAAACTCTGCTGACAGTGACTAGAGTTTGGGGGTCAAGGGAAACAGGACAGGTGAGTTGAGAAGGGAGGATGGAGAGAGCAGTGCAGGCCCTAGACCAGTTTAGTAGGAGTGTGGGCTTTATTTATAGGCTTGCATTGTCCTATGCGCCTTTCTTAGAGCAATAACAGATGTTTTGCCAAACAAAAGAATTTGATTATTCAATAATTTGGGATTATTCAATACTATTTGGGAAAAGAAAGAAATCTCTTTATTCCAGGACTTTGAAGAGCCTTTAATATGTAAATGAGCATTTGTCAACAATAAGTTTTGAATATACTCTACAGAATTTCTAATTTTCTTTTTCACTATAAAATGTTTATTTTTTTTAAGATTTTATTTATTTATTTGAGAGAGAGCACAAGCAGGGAGGAACGGCAGGCAGAGGGAGAAGCAGGGTCCCCGCAGAGCAGGGAGCCCGATGCGGGGCTCGATCCCAGGACCCTGGGATCATGACCTGAGCCGAAGGCAAACACTTAACCGACTGAGCCACCCAGGTGCCCCTAAAATGTTTTTTTTGAGAGAACATTTCTTTATAGAACTTGGTATCAAAAAATGCACTTTAGGTATGTTTAGGCAAATGGGAGACATTTAGAGATTTTAATCTTAAGACTGACATGGTTTGATTTGCATTTAAGACAGGTGACTCTGATCACTGGGAGAAAAAGAATGCCAGGTGATCATGGAACCTCTCTAAACAAAATGAACAAGGTCAGAACAAGGCCAGTAGTAGCTATGAAAAAAGAAGTAGAAAGACTAGCATATATCCAAGAGAAAAATTTTAGCAGGAGTTGGCGATTAGTTTGATAAGGGAGTAGATCCAAAGTGACTCCCAAATTTGAAGTTAAGTGGCTAGGTGAACATGGATGGCAATAATCAAGACAAGAATCACAGAGAATGACATCATAAGCCAATACACAAACACATCGAAATTATGGTTTGTAAAGTTCTTTCACGTTATTTTACCAACACTCCTAACAATGCTAGGACATAAGCAGTATACACAGTTTTTCTTATTTTAATGGTAAGAAAAATAGGATCAGAATTGTAAATTACTCAACTAAAATAAACTAATACCACATGTATAATAAGCTGAGGATTTCCCTCCCATCCCTCAAATCAACTCTCAGTAAAGTGGAATTTCTCCTACATTCAAGTTCTTAGAAAATCTCTCATGGCTCAGGGCACTTCATAACAAACTGTCTTTTGAAGAAACTGCATTAGTCTGAAATGTTCTCAACCAATTCTATTTGAGTTGTTTCTGGAGCTCAGGTGAATGAATTGATAGATGTGGGGGGAGGCAAGAAATATAACCTGGATGTAGGATTAATGCTCAGGGTTATGTCCTCATACCTGCCAATGTTGGAAGTTACTGTACTCAAAAGTTTCAAAATATTGCTTTGAAAAGGGGTAGATTACTTTCTTACATTTTAGAGATCATGACATACCTACAACATAGATGAAAAAAAAATCTTACCTAATATATTTATGATTTAAGATAAATCTTATAGTGACAGCATCATAAAAAAAAACAAAAACTAGTGAATTTTAAAGGACTTACATGAATGTGGAAATGACAGGACTAAAAAATTACATTAGGTAATCCCAAACGGCTCTAAATGTTGAAGATGCATGCAAAGAATGTGAATGACGTTGTTTCAGGATATGTGAGGAAAAGCCTTTAACTAATATACCATGTAATTGCATATGTGATTTGAAGTATGTACAAGTAATTAAAATTTTAATTCAAGTATTATATATAAGCCGTAGACTTTCACCTACATCTCCAAGAGTTATACATTTAGACTGGCCAAAAATATTAGTGTTTCCATTGACTCAAGAGATACCTGATCAAATCCTATCAAAACTGAAATTGGGAGGGGCGCCTGGGTGGCTCAGTCGTTAAGCTTCTGCCTTCGGCTCAGGTCATGATCCCAGGGTCCTGGGATCAAGCCCCACATCAGGCTCCCTGCTCCACGGGAAGCCTGCTTCTCCCTCTCCCACTCCCCCTGCTTGTGTTCCCTCTCTGGCTCTGTCTCTCTGTCAAATAAATAAATAAAATCTCAAAACAAAACAAAACAAAATAAACCTGAAACTGGGAAACCAATATTGACCTTAAAGTGCAGGACGCAGTAAAGCAATGTGTAATCAGGAATTGACATACCCAGTACGGACTCTCTAAATCTTGTCACGAAGATTTCAAAGTTTGCTTCTGAAATTGGGAGCAGCAAGGCTTCCAGAAAATAAAAAGCTATATGTTCTAAAAATGCTGAAGCGACTTGGGTGTTTATGGGGAAATAGTAGGGTGGTGTGAAAAAAGGCTTGAAGACAGCTGTGTGGCCTTCTGCAAGGGGCTCACCTCTGGAGACAATTCTTCATGGATCTCTCACATTTGTGCATATCTTGGCAGTGAGGCATCGACTGCTCTTTATTCTGGGCTGTGTTTTCAAAGATGTTTGGATAGCAAATAGCCTTGGAAGATAAAGACAGTGTCTCCTTCCAGAGAAAAGGGCAGGCATATTTACTCCCCAGGATGATAAAGATAAATCTTCTTGTGGAGGGAAGTGAAGACATGCTTTCTACCCTCTTGAAAAGATTCAGATCCCTTAAGCTTAGGGCTCTTCCGTAATGCAACCCACTACGTGTGAACGTGTCAGATGGCCTTCTTTATGCTCCCCTGTGGGTCCTGGGGCTGAGGGATTGGGAACACAGATAAAGACAGATTGGCTACTGTCATTCCTGTGTGTCCTAAATTGTCTTTCACCTCTGACCCAGGAGTCTTGGGTCTTCCACTGGCATCCATGGAACTGTGACAAGCTAATTTGCTAATTTGCAAATACCCTGAAATCTCAGATCCTTTGCATTTCATGAAATTCTCTACATTCCCTCCTTTACTTGTCTCAAAAGAAACCAGCCTGGGCTAGATGATCTTTAGTTCTCTTTGCAGATCGATGAATTCATATAATTGATATTAGGAATATAAATAGTCTTGGCAAAAAGGGTTCTTAGGTTTTGTGTTTTTATTGTTTAATAATTCTTAGAAGTGCTTTCCAAAAGAATTCCATGTGTCTAACGCTTTCAGTTATACATGTTTCCTCTTTCCTAAAAAACAAAAACACAGGGCGCCTGGGTGGCTCAGTTGGTTAAGCGACTGCCTTCGGCTCAGGTCATGATCCTGGAGTCCCGGGATCGAGTGCCGCATCGGGCTCCCTGCTCGGCGGGGAGTCTGCTTCTCCCTCTGACCCTCCCCCCTCTCATGTGCTCTCTCTCATTCTCTCTCTCAAATAAATAAATAAAATCTTTAAAAAAAAAAACAAAAACAAAAACACAAACAAAAAAACAAACAAAAAATGCCCTGAGTGCTTTGCATTTACTTTTCAAAACAAAATCTGCTCTATTCGGTTAAAACCTCAGCTCTTAAACATCTCTGACTGAGCTGTAATCAATCCCCTCTCAAATCCCTCATACACACTCACTTCCTCAAGAAGCCATTCAATTATAGCTTTAACATTATAGTCTATTAACATCATACCTTTGAAATCTTAAATCATTGATCTATTTTATATTTAAATTTTGTCTTTGTGGCTATTTCAATTCCAGTGATATTAACCATGAGAAATTTTCACTCTTCACTTTTGGTAAGAAAAAGTATTCACTCATGCTTGATAAAATGTCTCTATAAAAGTAGGAAATTTATTCAGTCATTAAAATGTATTTACTGAATTCCTACTATGTGCCAGGAACTATAAAAGATATTATGATATAAAAATTAATAAAACAAAATTACTGCCTTCATAAAGTGTCCAATAAAATAGAGGAGTCTGTTATCTAGTGATATATCTTATAGCCTTAATTTCCTTAGAAAACAGACAATATACCATTCATACTTTAAAATTTTTTTTGAATAATCACTGAATGAATGAATACATGAATATTGAATGAATGAATACAAGTATGCTAACTGAGGGGAATCCAGGCTATGCATCAAATATATGCTTTGGTGGCCAGGGTATTTCTGAAACCATTTCAGATCACAGTATTAATGAAAAGCCATTTCTTGCAAGAAACTGGAATTTAAATTCTAATTGCATTAAAATCCCTGGGCTAATACTTCTTAGTAAGAATGCACATAGAAACTATTAAACTAACCCTGTCCCACGGTTGACTACTTTTTTTTCCTTGTGTGAAGGAGGCCAAGGTTCACCTAAGGATCTATACCAAGACACAACTAACCCTGTCACATGTCTTATTTATAATGATGCCACAGGCCGACCTGATCCTGGGCTGCAACCTAAGGCTTTGTAGGTTTCGATCTTAAAGTCACAAACTGTACTACATTCAGGGATTGGGCTGATGATCTGATTTAACTGTTGATCAATTAATAAGAAAGCAGGTAGACTCTTGTTCTGCCGACTGGTACAGACTCCCAAGCCATCCATCTATCTGCCCGGACCGAGAATGAGAAATCTGGGTCCCTGAAGCTAGAATAATTATGATGCCGTGAGCCCAGGTAAGGGGTTAATTCTTGAGATTTTTATCATTAACTCATTCACTCCACAATCATTGCCTGTACTATGGGAGCTGCTGGCTAGGAAGGAAAGAGGTGGTAGCACCCCAAGGTGTCTTGGTGGTCCTGTGGCGTCTACAGAGCAGGGGCGAGAACATGTGCCCACCAGAAACTGGAATGGTGACATGCAATGTCCTCGTGGTGGCTGGGAGTTCACATAATGTTCAGATTATGTGAGATAAAGTCACGTCAAGTGAGAAAAGCAACTGTTTTCTATCTGATTCTTCAAAATCTAGATCGAATGTCAGTTATCTTCAATGCTGGGAGGGGTAAGGCCATTTAAGAAGATGATGTTCAGCTTAATTCTTTTCCCTCAAAGAATCCTCCAGAGCATCTGCCTGGCTTGTCCATTTTTTAGCCTCCTTGTCTGCACATCTTTGTTATTTAATTCACTTACTCCATAACTTCTGGGGAGACAGAGAAGACATTGCCTCTCCCTACAAAGCATAAGTGAGTAAAATGATATATGTGTTATGAGAGAAATGTGTGTGGGATGCAGAAGGGAACTGCCATTTCTATCAGGCGTTGTTGGAAAGGCTTTAGAGATTTTGATCAGAGCACTGAGAGGAGTGGGTGCTCACTGCACAGGAAAGGAGATATGAAACACAGGCCAAAGCTCAGCAGCAAGGAGGCTCACCATAGGAGCATCTCAGCATCCAGCCCCACCCTTATCTGACTTCCCTAAACATCCCTGCTCTAAGAAGTCTGAATTGTTCCAGTAGCATAATTCTCTCTTCTAATATGTCCTCTCTCCAATTCTTAGCTGACTCTTTGGTCTCAATCCATCTCCCTGGTCTTTGAGCAACCCACCAGCTTCATCCCTATTTTTCAACCATAACTTTTACTGACACAGCCCAGGAGGAAAATCTCTGTCTCCTTCTTGGAACATGACTTCTGCAACCCTGTTTCTTCCATGGTTGTCCAGGATACCCACACAGTATCTCAAAATAAAATCATCATCACTTTTTGTTAAAGCTACTTCCTCGAAGAATCATAAATTCTGAAGAGTTGTAAGGAACTTTTCAGTACATTAGCCCATCAGAAACTAACATTTAATGGGCATTTGGTAAACCACATAATGGATTGTTCTGGGCAATTTCATATTTACCATATTACTTGGTTGATCTAACATCTATCTCTTCAATTTAGGAACTATATATTTTATAAATCAGATGCCTGAGGAGGGAGAAATTATAACTTGTTCAAAGTCATACAGCTAGTAAGTAACTGGGCCAGGACTGTACCTCCGGTCTCTGTAGCTGTAAGATATTTCTCAAAAAAAGAAAAAAATCTTCATCTCTGTATCTAAATCTGTCTCTATCTCTATATATCCTGCCTCTGCTTGATCACTGTCAGTGATGAAGAGCTCATTATTCTCTAAGGCAACATATTTTGATATTTTTATGATGATTAAAATATACATGACATATTCCATATCCAGCGCTAAAAAGAAATGAGCTACCAAGCCATGAAAAGACATGAAGAAACCTTAAGTGCATATTACTAAGTGAAAAAATGCAATATGATAAGGCTACATGCTGTATGATTCCAACTCTATGACTGTCTGCAAAAGGCAAAACTATGGAGACAACAAAAAGATCAGTGGTTCCTGTGGTAGGGAGGAAGAGATGAATAGGCAGAGCACAGTGAACTTTTAGGGTATAAATACTCTATATGACATTATAATAATGAATGTATGTCATTGTACATTTGTCCAAACCCATAGAATGTACTACATCAGGAGTAAACCCTAAGGTAAACTACTGACCTCGGGTGATGATGATGTGTCAATGTAGATTTATCCTTAGTAAAAAAAAAATGCACCATGATAATACGATAATGTGTGAGGGTAGAGGGTATATTGAAAATCTTTATTCTTCCTTCTCAATTTTGTTGTAAATCTAAAAACTGCTCCAAACACTAAAAAAATAAATAAAATATTTTAAAAAATCAAATACATAAAATGTACCACTTGAACCATTTTTAAGCATACAGTTCAATGGCATTAAGTATTTCACACTGCTGGGCAAATATCATCACTGTCTATCTCCAGAACTTTTTCATCTTCCCAAACTGAAACTCTGGATCCATTAAATAATAATTTCACATTCTCTTCTCTCCTCCCAGCCTGTGGTTACCCCCATTCTACTTTTATCTCTATGAATGTGACTACTCTAAGTACCTCATGTCAGTCAAGTCATACAGTTCTTGTCCTTTTGTGTCTGGGTTGTTTCATCTAACACAGTGTTTTCAAGGTTCATCCTTGTAGCATGTGTCGGGACTTCATTTTTCAAAGGACTATTTCACAGTATTCCACTGTACACATACGCCACATTTTGTTTATCCGTTCATCTGTCAGTGGACATTTGGGTTTTTCCCCCCTTTGGGCTATTGTGAAGAACGCTGCTATGAACATACGAACCTCAAGATCTCACTTTTCATTTCTTTTGGTGTACTCCCAGAAGTGCAACTGCTCTATGCCAATTCCAAGTTTATGTTTTTTTTGAGGAGCTGTCATATTGTTTTCCAAAGCAGCTGTCCCATTTTACATCCCCACGAGAGTTCCAAACTCCAGAAAGAGTTCCAACATGTTTTGGACCACATTGAATGAAATGTAAATATTAATTTGTCAAGAGAAGTGCAGCCCTTGCCAGAACACAACTTCAACTCTCAAAGTTGCAAGGAGGTTGAGAGCAAGTGTGTCTTTAGACCCTGGGAGAAATGGGAGGTAGGCGTGGAACAGGGATTCACCTGGAGAGGGTCCTGATACACCTAGGTTCACTCTTTGATACAGAGACAGGTTAAACAGTTAGTTATCTTCTAGATGGAAAAGATGTGGCCTTAGAGACCACATTCTTTTCAGGCTCCCATGAATTGCAAGGACTTCAACAGCCTGGTAACTAGGCCTGACCTGCTTCCTCTTCCTAGATAGACCTCAACTAGTTTTTTTGTGTGTGTTTGATCCTGGTGGGACCCAGGGCTATGCCAATCACGTATTTAGCTTTAGTGTTCGTGCAGACACCAAATTTCAACCTCTGCTTCCCAATCACACCTTTCTTAAAGTTTTCTCTTTTCCTCAACTGTACCTAGATTTTATATTTAGAACCACCTTTATCCACTAAATGTATCCAGACATCTACCAGTTGAATGAATTGCAGTCTGTCTTCTCTACCACCCATGTGCAATTCTAATCTTTATCTGTCTGGTTAGGTTTTTGCCCAAACTTAGGCTTTAACTTTGCTGAATCCATCTCCCACTCTAATTTCAGCTATCTCAACTCCCTGCCTCTCTAAAGGAGAGAAGCTTGCCCCAACAGTCCATACTGGGATAAAGTATTTTTAAAAGTCCCATTGCAGGACGCTTGGGTGGCTTAGTTGGTTAAGTGTTGACTTTTGGTTTTGGCTCAGGTCATGATCTCGGGGTTCTGGGATTGAGCCCCATGTCAGGCTCTACGCTCAGTGAGGAGTCTGCTTGGGGATTCTCTCTCCCTCTGCCCCTCCCCCGGCTCTCTCTCTCTCTCTCAAGTAAATAAACGAATCTTTTTAAAAATCCCATTGCTAGGGGCACCTGGGTGGCTCAGTAGTTAAGCGTCTGCCTTCAGCTCCGGTCATGATCCCAGGGTCCTGGGATTGAGCCCTGCATCGGGCTCCCTGCTCCACAGGAGGCCTGCTTCTCCCTCTCCCACTCCCCCTGCTTGTGTTCCCTCTCTTGCTGTGTCTCTCTCTGTCAAATAAATAAATAAAATCTTTAAAAAAATCCCATTGCTATACTTCCACATGAAGACACATGGTCCTACAGGTTATCTGGGGAGACTGACTACCTTGTGCACTACCACCTTGTGCACACAGCTTGAGTTCCACAATTAAGTATGACAGAAGAAATACAATAATGTATTTTGAGAAATAAAAATGAGATATAATGAGAAATAGTTTAAGGCTCAGGAAATACTTAGACTCACTCTTTGTCCATATGGAGTTACTTATCAAATGATTACTACTAGAATTAGGTACTCTAGGTCAGTGTGTTTGAATGGGCAAGGATTATGCAGCCAGTTAAGTAGAAGAGAACATCACTTCAGCTAAACTAAAACTGAAAATTTGAAAATAGAGATTTTATCTGAACCCTGGTATAAAAGGGACACTTGTCCCTGTTGAATGGGACAGATAGGCTTTGGCTCATATTCTTTAGTCAGTTCTACTTCTTGGGTGAGCAATGAGTAGATCAAATTATTTTTCTTGTACTGGAATATAATCATCATGCTTAATCATTTCCAGACTAATATCCTCCAACTGTTTCAACAGTTTCTCATACGACATGGTTTTCAGTCTCCTCACGTGAGGAAAATGGCATTTATTAGGGTCTGTCTTAAAGCTCACAGCTCAAAAGCAAGCTGGATGCTCCAGATGAGGACACTGCTCAGTGAAGTTTTGTTAATCTCAGCATTGCATGGCTGTAGAGCAAGCTAAGATTGTGTTGGCTATTTTTAGGAGCCAGAGACACAAGTGGCTCCCATAAAAACTGTAAGCAACGATGAGAAACTGAAACCACTGACCATTTGTACATTAATGTTGTTAAATATATATTGCCCCCTCCAGTGCCAGATAGATAGATAGATGATAGAAATCATCTCGTCTGTTTCTATCAGGTAATCCAACAGAAACATTTTCAATTTTGGTAATGTCACTAAATTTATCTATAATGCCTAAAAGACCGTGTCATCTACAAACCTGATAAGCAGGCTTTCTGGGATTAGTAACCCTAGGAAAAGAGAGAACATCATTTAAGTCGGATGACTTGTTTTTAGTGAACCCATGAGGTGTCCTAGTGACCACTACATTCTTTTCAAAATACTCATCTTATGCTCTCTGTTTATTAGCCTTCACTGGAGATTAATAGTATAATAATCTATAGTTGCTTGAGTTTATCTTCTCCTCAGTTTTAGAAATAAGGATCAAGATTGCTTATCTCTGACAACCTAGTATGTTCCTAGGCAAAATGACTGTGAAATATATATATATATATATATACACACACACACCGACAGTGAATCTAAGATCGTATCTTCAAACTCTTTTTAAGATCCAACAATTTTTTCATTTGAAATTTGACTTATTTAAACAACTAAGTACTTTCCCACTGTCTGATCTTTTATGTGAATGATGAAGAGTCTCTTCCTTCCTAAAGTTCATTCTCTTATTTAGACAAAATGGAAGCAATGAAGAATAGGTAGTTCTTGCTTTCTCATTGTAATTTTGTATCCTGGAAATGAGCCTATCACATCTTTTTTGTTATCCTTGCTCCAATTATCTTTGCAAAAATATTTCTTAAAATTTTTAACATTTTTCAAAACAACAACCCATTTAAGGTCTTAGACTTTCTGGCATTATTTTTAAATGTTTCTTCTTCTTTTTTTCAGAATCCTTACTCAGTTATGCACCTTTTCTGTGCTCTTTTTATGTGCATCTCCTTTCAAAAGGTTGATTTATTATGTATCTACTTATATTCCCACAGAAATGTTTACTTTTCACCTGCATTAGGATCATCTGTAATTGTATGGTCAGGATTTGCTTTTTGAAAGTCTCTTATCCATTCTTAGATAATCTCTCTTTTCAGAATCTTTGAACATGGAAATGAATCTTTCTTTCTTCTAAACTTTTCTGATATCTTCTTTAGAAAAGGCAAGATTCATATCTGGAGGTACCCAACATTTTCTTTTCTCTCCACTGTGACTTCTAAGTTAATAGAATCATGGGCTCCTGGGGTTCCCACAGATCTAAAGCACCAATATATTTTCCTCTTTGGATAAAATTAATTAAACAGAAGCTCCTATATTCCTTCATAGAAATGTCATTTTAAGGTATATAGGACATAGGCAATCCAAGTACTCTGCTTTTAGTGAACTGAACTTACAGTAGATGTCTTCACATTAAAGCCTTCAATTACTATTCTATCCTCCAGAACCAATTTACAGTTTGTAATGGAAAACATCACTTGTAACTGTATCTATCCAAAGCAGGTGTTTGAACTGGTTCTTCAAGAATGTATGCCATTGTCACTTCTCTAAATGTCTCCAGTTCCCCTGTTGTATACTATCATTCATTACTAGAATTTTTAGTTTGACCATAATAAATGAAAGATAAACTGGGATGTTCTAGCATTCATTTGCTTGTAGAATAAAACTGCTGAGAAGTTACTGTGCCCATTTCAAATCACAATCTGAATCGTGTGATAGTCACTGAATTATTGTACCCTGTGGTTTCTCTGAATCATGGAGAGTCCAGCTCAAGTCATATGGTCTGCAGTGGCCTTGATTCCTGAGTGAACTGCTAATGTAGCATAACATGACGCAGATCCATCTTTCTGGTGGCATGTGGAGCCCAGCCCCATAACATCAAAGCAGAAACCTCTGGCAGACCCAGCAATAGCCAAATCTTACCAATTCCTTACCTTCTGAAGCAAAATTGGAGAACTAATCATCCCCTTCACACAAGACTCATTCACTTATTCTGTATGTGGATGATTTTTTAAAGCCTTTGAAATGTACATGTGATTATTTCCAAGATCATTTTAATGCAAGAAAATAAAACTCATTAATAGGTAAATAAGTTTTAAAAATTATTGAAATTTCATATTTTATAGCCTACACGGTACATGACACAATTCCAAATTTCTTAGTTTTAACAGTGGCTCACTGCCTATTTAGCATGCTGGAAAACTGACTCCAGTCAACACATATAGGCAACTGAGTTGCAGGATAAAAATATAGCAATTAGAAACTATAAAGTACCTATTAGATCATGCAGTTCACCCTTTCCCATTGCCAATTCATAAAGAAAAGCAAAATAAAGAGTAGAGAAAATACAATGCACCATTCTCTACTAAAAGCCTATGTATAAATATTAAACTCTCTAGCTGAAAAAAAAAATTCAAACAGAGGGCAATCTAATGTTCTCATTTTAAAATGCCATTTAATAATGGTTCTTCCCCTAGTGTATAGAACTTTGAAATACCACAAACATGAATATTGTTGTGATGACAGTAATTCAAAATATAGATATCTAAAAACATGGTGCATATTTACGTGCTTATGTATATTACATACACATGATGAACATTAGTACATAATGTGCTTATATACAGTATATTTGCCATTTACATCAACTGTTCTAAATGGGAGTCACAGAGATTGGACTATTTGATATTTACTGTTCCTCACCTCAAACTCACCTCAAAAAGCGCTTTATTTATTTGGTTTTCAGAGCAGTCCATCAAGATCCCGCTCAAGGATTATGATGCCCCAGAAGCCATTACAACACCCTCTACCCACCAGCTTGGCTGTCAAATGTATTTCTGAATCTCAACAATCAATCCATACTTCCATGTCAAAATGAAAGGCCTTTTCAAGTTTCTTTTTTTTCTTATCCTAAACTTGTTGATATATCCCCTAATATTAGTAGCATTAACTTCAAAAATAATAAGCAACACTTGAGTAGTCATTATACATTGACCATAATGACTACCGTTTCATCTATGAAAAATCAAAACGTGGTCTCTACACCACAGCAATTTTGCATTCATTTCAAAAGGCTAGTTCCTATAAGCAGCACACTAAGTACGGTTTTTAAACTTTTGCTAAACAAGGGAATGTTCAATGTGCCAAACAGAATAATAATAGAAGTTTCATGAAAAGATTTTAAAAAGGAGAATCCATGGAAAATCACCAATCCACAAAGCTATACAGTAAGAGAGGGAAAAAGTAACAATAAAACTATGAAACAGCCAGAAAGCAATTAAGAAAATGGCATTAGTAAGTCCTTACATATCTATAATTACTTTAAATGTAAATGGAATGAATTACCCAAACAAAAGTCACAGAGTGGCTGGATAGATTTGAAAAACAAGCAAACAACAACAACAACAACAACAAGACCCAACTATATGTTGCCTAAAAGAGACTGACTTCAGCTTTAAGGACACATCTAGGCCCAAACTGACAGAATGGAAAAAGATATTCCATGCAAGTGGAAACCAAAAGAAAATAGGGGTAGCTGTACTTATACCAGACAAAATAAACTAAACCAACAATGGTAACACAAAAAAGAAGGTCATTATATAATGATAAAGGGGTCAAGTCATCAGGAAGATATAATAATTGTACATATATACACAACCAATGTTGGAGCACCTAAATATGTTACACAAGTACTAATACAAACAGGAGACGGGTGTTTGGGTGGCTCAGTTGGTTGATGGTCCCACTCTGGATTTCAGCTCAGGTTGTGATCTCATGGGTCATGAGATTGAGCCCTGAGTCATGCTCCGCACTCAGCGGGAGTTTGCTTGAAGATTCTCTTCCTCTTCCCCTCCCCCAACTCATGTGCACACATTTGCACTCTCTCTCTAAAATAAATAAGTAAATCTTAAAAAAAGAAAAAGAAATGGGAGAAACAGACAACAACATGATAATAGTAGGGAATTTCAATATTGTTTTTGCATTTTTTTGCATTTGCATTATTTTTTTTGCATTTGCATTAATTTTTCAACATTAGACATAATCACTCAGACAGAAAAGCAAAAAAACAACATTGGACAAAGCTGGAGTCATTGTACTATCTGATATCCTTTTTTAAAAAAATATGGAATGCTTCACGAATTTGCGTGTCATC
Source organism: Neomonachus schauinslandi (assembly GCF_002201575.2). NCBI lineage: Eukaryota > Metazoa > Chordata > Mammalia > Carnivora > Phocidae > Neomonachus > Neomonachus schauinslandi. The sequence continues at coordinate 119,558,687 of NC_058406.1, read as the reverse complement.
TTTGCGCAGGGGTCATGCTAATTTCTGTATTGTTCCAATTTTAGCATATGTGCTGCCAAAGCAAGCACTACACTTCCAGATTGCAAACTGTATTACAAAGCTATAGTAATCAGAAACAGTGTGGTACTGGCATAAAATCAGGCAGAGACCAATGGAACAGAATAAAGAGCTCAGAAATAAATTCTCACATATACAGTCAACTAATATTTAACAGGGAAGCCAAGAATACTCAATGCGGGAAGGCTAGTCTCTTCAATAAATGGCGGTGGGAAAACTGGATAATTATATGCAAAGGAATGCAATTAGACCCTGATCTTACAACAATTACAAAAATCAACACAAAATAAAGACTTAAACATGACACTTGAAACCATATAACTCCTAGAAGTAAAGATAAGGAGGGAAAAATCCCCTTGACATTGATCTTGGCAGTATTTTTTTGGATACGACACCAAAAGCACAAGCAACCAAATCCAGTATCAACAAGTGGGACTATGACAAACTAAAAAAGTTTTTTCACAGCAAAAGAAACAAATAACAAAATGAAAAAACAAACTACAGAATGAAAGAAAATTTTTGTAAATGATATACTTGCAAACCATATATCTCATAGAAAGTAAATATCCAAAATATATAAAGAACTCACACAACTCAGTAACAAAAAAAGCAATCCAATTAAAAATGGGCCTTCTTTTCCAAAGAAGACATCCAAATGACAATAAGTACATGAAAAGATGTTCAACATCACTAATCACCAGGGAAATACAAACCAAAACCACAATGAGATAGCACTTCACATCTGTTAGAATGGCTATCATCAAGAATATAAAAGATAGGGGTGCCTGGGTGGCTTAGTAGGTTAAGAGCCTGCTTTTGGCTCTGGTCATGATCCCAGGAGTCTGGGATTGAGCCCTGCGTCAGGCTCCCTGCTCGGCGGGGAGTCTGCTTCTCCCTCTCCCTCTGTCTGCAGCTCCCCTTTCTTGTGCTCTCTCTCTCTCTCTCACTCACTCTCTCTCAAATAAATAAATAAAGTCTTAAAAAAAAAGAACACAAAAGATAAGTATTGGTGAGGATGTGGAGAAATGGCATTGTTGGTGGGAATGCAAATTGGTGCAGTTACTGTAAAAAAAACAGTATGGCGGTGCTTAAAAATATTAAATATAAATATATATAATATTAAACATAAAAATAAAACCACCATATTATCCAACAACCCAGCTTCTGGGTATATATATCCAAAGGAAATGAAAATAGGATAATGAAAAGATATCTGCCCTCCCATGTTTGCTGCTGAATTATTCAAGCTAAGTGTCCATCAACAGATGAATAAAGATGTCACACACACACACACACATATGAATATTATTCAATCACGAGAAAAAAGAAAATCCTGTCATTTGCAACAACATGGATGGACCTTAAGGGCATTATGCTAAGTCAGATAAATGAGACAAAGAAACCAATACTCTACAATATCATCTATATGTGGGATCAAAAAAAAAAAATACCTGAAATTTCAAAAACAGAGTAGAGTGGTGGTTACCAGGGGCTGGAGGGTGGGGAATGGGGGAACTGGGGAGATGTTGGTCAAAGGGTACAAACTTGTAGGAAGATGAGTAAGTTCTGGGGATCTAATGCACAGCAATGTGACTATAGTTAACTATACTGTATTATAGACTTGAAAGTTCCTAAAAGACTAGATCTTAAAAAGAAATGGAAATTATGTGACCTGATGGAGGTGTTAGGTAATGCTATGGTGGTAATGATATTGCAATATATAAGTATATCAAAACAACACATTGCACAAAAATTATATCTCAGTTATATCAAAAGAAAGAAACAAACTAACTAATGGTAGGTAGGAAGCCAAGGGTCCAGAAAATAGCCTAGAATGACAGTGGGGGTAGGTTACTGGGATGATGAGGCTCAAGGATGCTATGTTGATATAGGTACACAGCAGTCTGGGTCAAGGATACTGACTTGGAAGGCTCTTCTTTCCTTCCTTCTCCAAGACCAGAAGGGAATGAATATTGGTTCAGTCTGGGATTAGAACAGGGATCCTTAATGTGGTGTCCACTAAGGGATCTTGGCTAGAATTCTGGGATTCTGTCAACTTAAGTGAGAAAATAATATATTTTTATTTTCACTAATATCAAATTGAAATTTATCATTATCTTCAATTACTGAATGTAGGCAACAGACTATAGTAGTATTAGCACTACCTGTGACTTTGTTGCCAGTAAAAATTAATTTTTTTTCACAGTATACTTATTGCAGGTATTTCAAACATTGGTCATGCTCCTCACCACTCTGGAATTATGGAAGTTATTTTTTTTTTTAAAGATTTTATTTATTTATTTGACAGAGAGAGACACAGAGAGAGAGGGAACACAAGCAGGGGGAGTGGGAGAGGGAGAAGCAGGCTCCCCGCTGAGCAGGGAGCCCGATGCGGGGCTTGATCCCAGGACCCTGGGATCATGACCTGAGCCGAAGGCAGATGCTTAACGACTGAGCCACCCAGGCGCCCCTGGAATTATGGAAGTTATTAGGCCCTCTGATAAAGGGGACCAAATGTTGTTTAATGTAGTAATAAAGAAAAACATATATTCCTGCCACATTTTAAAAACACTTTGATAATTATTATTTCAATATCTTTGATTTCCTTTGTCTTCCATTGTGTTTTATTTTATACATTTAAAAATACTATTCTGAGGGGCGCCTGGGTGGCTCAGATGGTTAAGTGTCTGCCTTCAGCTCAGGTCATGATCCCGGGGTCCTGGGACTGAGCGCCACATCGGGCTCCCTGCTCAGCAAGAGTCTGTTTCTCCCTCTCCCTCTGCCGTTCCCTCCACTTGTGCTCCCTGGCTCTATCTCTCTGTCAAATAAATAAAAATAAAATCTTTAAAAAAATAAAATGAAATAAAAATACTATTCTGAGAAGCAATTCATTGGCTTCAAAAGATTGCCAAAATAGCCCTTGGACAAAAAAGGTAACAAACTCTGGGTTACATGGTGTGGGAGGGACAGACAGATGAATAAGAGTGACTCTTCCCCTCTGAACCTAGGGTAAGAGGTTTTGGTCAAGGAGAAAAGTGAGAGGATGCTCTTGGAGGTGCTACGACCCAAGAGTTGGACTTAAGACCACCCATTACTGTTGCAGTCAATTCCTGAGTGGTCCTCAGGCCTGCCTGGAAAATGGACTTGAGTCCCAGGAGAAAAAGTAAGGAGGTTTTATGGTGGTAGTTTTATATATATAAATGAGGGAATCATGTTTTATTAGGAAAATAACTTTTCACCTGAGTAAATAGGAAAATTTATATGAAAATAATAACTATTCAAATAATGCTGACTTTATGTCCGGCAGTGTTCAATGCAACTTACAAATATTAGCTTCATTAGTCCTTACAACAATCCTATACAGTAGGCACTATTATTATCCCCCTTTTGCAGATGAAAATGGGAGGTCAAGTGAAGTTAAGTCTGTTGCCCAGAGTAGTCCAGGTGTTATGTCACAAAACCAGGATTTGAATGCAATGCAATCAGTTGGGACTATGGACTATGTACCCTGACGCAGGCTGCAAAGTGATTTTCTAAAGGATTAATAATAACAATAAATGTTATTTGTTTGTCCTCTGCAATAATAGAGACAATAAAGGAAATATGATATATACCAACTAGAAATAACGTTCTCTGCTTGTATTTTCCACTCAGTTCTTCTCATCAGACATCCTTTCTGTAAGTATATTCTCAGTTTCTCCTCCCAATGGCTATGATTGGAATATTGGCAGTTATATGAAAGTATGCCTTGCTCCATTTTTCTAACATCTACCATGACTCCCATTGGATTCTAAGAAAGCAAATCTTAACCTCTCAAGGGCAGCTCTCGCTGTGACTGATGGCTTCACCCAACTTTTGACATTATTAATATATTCTTTTCAGAGAACATTACAAAGAGTGCAGACAGCTGTGCCATACTGGCTGAGACTGCAGTGGAGGTGATGACCCTTCGTCCATTCAGCGCCCCAGTGAGAGAGCAGCCCTGTAACGCGGTGTCACCAGATAAGAAACATCAAGAGCTCTGAGTGTGGCTTTGTGCCAAAGTCTCAGGCTTCTCCACTTGGTGGGGGGGGGAGGTGGGGGGGTGGCAACCTGATGCCCTGCAGTTTGTGACTGGGTGATATTCAAATGCAATAATGGATTCAGAAAGCAAGAACCCAAACACTTTTGTGACAGAGGAAAAGCTTCATGTAAAAGGTGTCTACTGCATTGGTCTTTGTGGATTCAGTCTGTATGCAGAAGAAAACACAAATCGGTCCCAGATTTTATTTGATTGTAAATATACAGGCATTCATACAAGACTGAACAGTTCTGAGTGCCAATAAAATAATATACTTCCACATTTCTAAACAAATAAAATGAAACAATTTTTTTTTTTTTTTTTTGCTTGAGAGTTAAGAGGTGTGATGAAGTTTTTGAAATTTGGGCCAAAGCTATAGAGAGAGGTTGACAGACATCTCTTTTGCTTCATATCCTTCTTTTACACAAATACTGGAAACAGCTATTTTTTATTTTTCTCTATTGGGAAAAAATAGAGATATGAATGTTTCCCAATAATGATATAATGGATTGAAATTTGGATTGAGAGTTGGAGGACCTGAATTATAGTCTTGACTTTGTCCCTAAGCAATTTTTTCTGAATAATTTATAGTTCAATAGCTTTCAAAAGGCATTTGTGGAGTGACTTGCAATAAAAATATGCATACAAAAAAAGAGAATTGAACAGGAAATCAGAAACAATAGAATGAGGGCGCCTGGGTGGCTCAGATGGTTAAGCGTCTGCCTTCGGCTCAGGTCATGATCTCAGGGTCCTGGGATCGAGTCCCGCATCGGGCTCCCTGCTCCTTGGGAGCCTGTTTCTCCCTCTGCCTTTCTCTCTCGCTCTGTCTCTCATGAATAAAAAAAAAAAAAAAATTTTTAAAAAAAAAAAAAAGAAACAATAGAATGAAAAGGGAGAAAATTTCTATAATCTGGTTCATCTAACTCTGAGGTTCCTGGACACAAAGTGAAAAAGGGAAACATGATGAACCTCACAGGTATCATTATTGACAAAAGAAGTAATTTCTGCTTTTGCTTTGCTTCCTGATTCTAAATTTTAGAAAGAATTTTTTCCGTTGGATCATTATACAAAGGCATCAATTTAGACTCTTTGGAAAATGCAAAAACTCTAGAGAAAGATTAAAGGTATTTTATTGAATTGTACTCAAGTGAAAGTAATTTCTTTGGAGAGTTAATCCACGTAGTTTAAGTCAATTGCTTTTGATGCTCTACCTTGACTGAAGGAGAGTCACCAAGTAGCTCTGTAACCTCTTCTGCCTCTTAGTAAAATAGGGATTTTGATTAGATGAACTCTAAGGTTCCTTCTAACTGACAAGTTCAGTAATTTCTAGGATTAATTTCATTTAGACTTTCTATTATTGTTAACATGCTATTCAAGCCCAGATTCCCAAAACGTAAGGATTTCGATCCCCTTCTTTTTGTCATAAAAGTAACATTATAAATACATTCGGAACCAAATTATGTGCTTTAAAGCAAGAGACAGGGATACTATAGTTACCTGAAAAACAACCCCTGTTGAAATTTTAAGTGAATACAAAAAGTGAAGCAAATATAAGTTCCCACTGTCACTTTTTTTACCTCTTCTTTAAAGGTCTCAGATTGATTAATGGCTAACAAGTGAGTTGTCTGTATGTTCTGTGAATTCTAAAATAAGCAACACAGAAATCTTGCTGTAGCCAATAATTCAAAGAGTAATCTAATAGCACCAAAGTACATGCAGCAATTTCTAGATAATTATGTCATTATTTTAATGGGTAGCGAAAGGGAGCAGACTATGCCACCCCCAAAATACATCTCTTTGACACATTGATTATTTTGAGCTGATTATCTTTTAAAAACAGGAAAAGCACTTAAAATGGAATACAAGTTATCCTTTTGTAAGAGGCATTTATGTTTATATGGGAAATCTTCATTTGTCTGCTCTGTACCAGGAAGGGAAGAATGATTCTAAACCTCTTGAAACTCTTATCAATGGAAAAGGTATGGACTTAAATCTGCATAACAACCTTATCCTCGTTCACAGTGTTTTTCTGATATGACTGACTCCCCACCCTCCACATCTTGTTTTGTCTTTAGGTGGAGAAGTGACTGGGCCATTTTGGAGAGTTACTCAGTTCTCCTAGGTGCCTCCCCCGTACACAGGAGGTATACTGGTTTTAAACTTCTGTTTGCTTTTCTCCTGTTAGTCTGTCTTTTATTACAGGGGTGTTTCAGCCAAGAACCAAGAAGGGTAGAGTAAAAAGTATTTTTCCTCCCCTACAGTTTAAGAGGAGTAAGGTTACAGTTCTCTCTGGTTCAATCTCCACAAAGCAGTCAAACTGCGCTTCTTAAAACATAAAGTGGAACTCACCCTCTCCTGCAGAAGCACCTGACTCTTGGGCTAAAGGGAAAAAAAAAAAAAATCCATAGTCCTTACTGTGGCCTATGAGGCCCTGCTGGATGGGTTCCTGGCCACCTCCCTCACACTCCCATCTCCTACAACTCCCTAGCCTGACTCACTAGGCTTCACTCACTCTGGGGTTTCAGTTCCCACACACAACAGCCACATCCTGACCCTGGAACCCCTACCTACTCCCTGGAATGCTCTTCCCAATGATCTAATCACAGGCAGCTCTTTCTCATGCTTTTGTCCCTTCTTAATTGTCACCTGCTCAGAGAGGCCCTCCCTGACCACTCCTTGTCAAGAGCTGATTCCAACATTCTCAATTTCTGCTCATGTTTGTTCCTTTCATAGAATCCATACCAAATCACAGTTACTTTGTTCACTTGTTTTCTTCTATCTGTCCTTGCAGAATGGAAGTTTCATGATGGCAGATTTGTGAGGTCCTCTTCACTGTTGTATTTCAAGCACTACTCTCATTTAGGGCATAATGAAAGAATGGCTACATAGTATAATTGTCATAAGTAATCCTATTATCAAATTCTTTTCATGGTCATTTTTCCCCTATTTTTTCCTAGTTCAAATCCTTAACGTAAATATACAGTTTCTACACAAACTAGAAAAATTACAAACTTTTCTTATCATAAAATGTGATGACTTCTGCGAGGACATAATGTTATTTTCACAACTTACCAAAGTTAACAAGGTTTTACGGCTCCTTCGAACTATTGTCTTATCAGAGCAGCTCAGAATTAGCAGACACATCATTGGCAGAGAATCAAATAACATATATCAAAAGATACTCAGCATATGCTTTGTCAGAGAAGCCATTGGGCAAAGAATTGGTGTGAAAAGTTCTTTCATATTCCCCTATTAAATCAATTCCCAGATCTTCCTGTCAGAATAAATTTTAACAATAAGTTATTGTGCAACTGTGACCCACAAGACTCTTTGTCTTCTGCCTCTTCTAGACAATTATTTTTCAAACTACAGATTATGAAATCAAACTGCAGTTGAGGGGGCACCTGGGTGGCTCAGTTAGTTAAGAGTCTGACTTTGGCTCAGGTTGTGATCTCTCGATCCTGGAATTGAGCCCCGCATTGGGCTCCTCACTCGGCGGGGAGTCTGCTTGTCCCTCTCCCTCTGCACCCCAACCCCGGGCATGCTCTCTCTCTCTGTCAAGTAAATAAATAAAATCTTTAAAAAAAATTTTTTTTAAATCTGCAGTTGTGAAATCAATTCAGGGGACGATGGAGAGAAGTTCTAAAAATTAAATACAATAGAAAAATAGAAAATGGAAAATATCAAAGTACACTGCACAGAATTAGAATAACTGTCATTTGAAGAAGCTTTTGTATTTAAGTGTGTGTGTGTGTGTGTTGTACATCTTTATTCTGGGTCACAGTGTAAATCATAGTTTCCAGTTGAAAACCACTATACTGGTGGGTAAGAGAAATAAAACAAGAGTTAGTGACTACTTGTAAAACACATGCATATATCCAGATTTATTATACTCCTATAAGAGAACTAATGGGGTTTGGGACATTCTACCCTAAAATATGGCATCTTAGCACATTAAGCTGAAGGAGTTTGCAAAACCAGCAGAAGCAGGTCAGTGTGACCCTCTCCTAACCTTTGTCCCCTGAATTAGATCCTGAAACTCTTATATTAGAGATGCCCTCCTTCTCTTCCAGGAAAGGAACATCCTTATCCTAAAAAAGAAGCCTTGCTGAATTTCCCCCAGTTTACTACACTAACCTCATTTCTACATGACTGCTCACCCTTCATTAAACATAGAATAAAACACTCAGGTCTAACTGTTTCTTTAGGTCTTCATTTCCTTATGAAGGCTCCCATGTCACATACAACTTATATTAAATAAATCTGTATGTATTTTTCCTCTTATCTTCCTTTGGCAGTTTAATTTTCAGACCCAGACAGGGATTCTTTTTTTTTTTTTTTTAAAGATTTTATTTATTTATTTGACAGAGAGAGACACAGTGAGAGAGGGAACATAAGCAGGGGGAGTGGGGGAGGGAGAAGCAGGCTTCCCACCGAGCAGGGAGCCCGATGTGGGACTCGATCCCAGGATCCTGGGATCATGACCTGAGCCGAAGGCAGACGCTTAACGACTGAGCCACCCAGGCGCCCCCAGACAGGGATTCTGAGACAGTCAAGGAAAATTTTTTCCTTACTCACAGACTTTGTTCCTGGGCTTGATACATTTCATTCTGCTTTGCATTTTAGATTATTGTTTTCATATCTGCGTCCAATTATAACATAAGCCTTTTGAGGGTAGGAAGATGTCTCATATATCACTGAGTCACCCATTAAGGTCACCCATTATGTTGGATTAAATATGGTCACAAGTTATCTGACACTATTTCCATTAAGAGAGTCCATTAAGGGTCATGTCTTTTCCTTTTCAATCTGGGAGGGGTAGTCTGTGATTGCACTGACCAATGAAAATGGCAGAAATGATGATACAGAGCACATTTCTAAGCTTAAACCTCACAAGGCTGGCAGCTTCTACTTGCTGTCTCTTGGACTATTCACTCTTGGAGCCTGAGCTTCCACGTGAGCATTTAGACTACCACCCTAGAGAAATCATGGAGAGAGGCCCTGTGTCTACCTAGAGAGGGAAAGAAGGCTATCCTTCTAGCCGTCTTCATGAAAGTAACAGGCACATGTATGAAGCCTTCTTGGGTCTTATAGATTAAGCACTGGCAAACTGTGGCCCATAGGGCAGCTGCTTAATTTTGTAAATAAAACTTTATTAGAACATGGCTACAACAGTCATTTGTTTACATATTGTCTGTAGCAACTTGCACATTACAACCACAGGGCTGACTAGCTGTCATACACAGTATGTCCCACGGTTTTCTACCTGGCCCTTCACACAAATCTGCTGATCTGGGTTCTAGGCCCCTCCAAAGGACTACAAATGATGCCAGCTAGAGCAGAATAACCTCTCAGCCAAGCTCTGCCTGTAGTTCTAATCCACGAAAATCACGAAGTCTAATAAAAATTGTTTTAACCCACTTGTTTTAGGGTAGATTTTTATGCAACAGTAGAAAACTGGAACAAAATTCATTACCTGGTAGTGTTGTGTTGTATAAACCCTGTGACATGTATCAATGGTTTTGGAATCAGGCAGCAAACAGAAGCTGGAAGGGCCTCAAGGAGACTGTTAGTGGAAAAAAGGACTTTAAAGAAATTGTTAGTAAAAGCTGCAAGGGCCTTGAAAAGACTGTTGGTGATGCCTTAAGGGTCAGTGAAAATATGTCACTGGAAGCTGGAGAATGTGGGATACTTTCTCTGTATTGGCTGAAAAATTGGCATGAGTGTTGCATGTGATAATGAAGAAAATGGAAAACGGACCTAATGAATTTGTGGACCCGACAGAGAAGACTAATGGGCAGAATGGAGGAAGCGCCAACTGGCTTCTAACTGCCAAACGTGAAATACGAGAAGAGCAATGAGCTAACAGAGGAACGACTGATCTGTGAGCAGATTGAGAGGAAATATAAAGGAGCCAGGACAGGCTGGGTGTGAAAAAGGAAACCGTCTCTCATCCCAGTTTCCACCAGCAATGGACGTGAAAAGTCAGAGATGGCCTCAAGACAAAGGCTAAACCCAGACTACTACCTGGCCGTGGGGTAAATAATCTAGAGGGCTTCTAAAAACTTTAAGAGTTGTACATCTTACACCCTCTCTGCCAGAAAAGAGGGCCTTTGTGAATCTTAACATATGCTTGGTAAACCCTTTCAACTAGACAAAATGGCTTCTTTGTTTAATTTGCTACATTTCAAAGACTATATTAAAAACAATGTGTGTGTGGCTTTTGATTGGTGAGTTGGATTATCTGATACACAGGAGCCCTATAAACTTTCTACGGAAAAGGAGGGATGACTCAAAGGGCAGACCCAAGAGCCACCGCAATCACTTCTAGGGGAAGAAGGCTAGACCCTAATCAAGGAACCAGTGACCTGCATCTGGCTGGATTTCTAAATCAGTGTAGAACAGTAACTGCTATGTACCTCCCACGTTCTCCTTTCTGAAGAGGAGAACCTAGGGTTATCTTATCCCTATCTGACCATTATATATTGGAAGGAGGGCAGACCAATTCTCCCAATAGTTCGCATGTCTTCAGGCTGAGAGGAACTCAAGAGACCTTCATCCACACATGGCTTTGATTTAATCATCAGCTTTTTAAATTCAAGGCAATGTTGAAATGAGGTGAAATTTTTTAATGTGGAAGGAATATAAGCAATCTGTGGCCAGAAGGTATACAACAGTCCTTCCATAGAGAGTCATCCCTCTCCCCCTTAAACTTGGGGGTGCTCTGAGACTATACTGACCAAAAGAATAGGGTGCAAGCTTTACTGACCCAATTTTTGGGCCTGGTCCTTAAAAGACTAAAAGTTTCTAGTTCCTGTCTCTTGGGTTACTTACTCTTAGAGCCACATAAAACCTTCTCAGAGAGTATGTGGAAAGGCCCTGAATCCACAGCCTCCTAGCTGTGAATAAAAGCCATCTCGGACCCTCTGGCAGAGCCACTAGCTGGATAACACATGGAGAAGAATTGCCCAGCCAAATCCTGCCCAAGTTTTGACCCACAAAATCTTGAGATATAATAAAATGGCTGTAGTTTTAAGGCACTAAAGTTTTGGGGTAATTTGTTATACAGCAATAGATAATAAACACACATTTCATACTGGTACTAAAAATATACACATTTTCAATATACCTAACCTCCTAAATCATTGGGTTGGGAAAAGTATGATCTCTGTTATGGATTGAATTAAGGTCTCCCAAAAAGATATCTTGAAACCCAAACTCCCAGAACTTGTGAATGTGACCTTATTTAGAAACAAGGTCTTTCCAGATGCAATCAGATTTTAGTTAAGTCCCACTAGATGAGGGTGTACCATAATCTAACGATTGGCCTCCTTATAAGAAGAAGACAGAGGCAGTAACTGGAATGCATCTGTAAGCCAACGGAAGCAAAGAATGAATCCTCCCCTAGAGCCTTCAGAGTGAATAAGCCCTGCCAACATCTTGATTTGGGACTTCTAGCCTCCAGAACTGTGAGAGAATAAATTTCTGTTATTTTAAGACACTTGGTTGGTGTTACTTTGTTATTGCATCACTGAGTGAGTAACAAACACAATCTCCTACAGGAGGTAGCCTAAGAGTAGAACTAATATGTCTGTTATAAACACTGCTGAAAACATACAACACATCTTTTGGAATATTACCAATACTGGGTAATAATCTTCACATGGCCCTGCACTTCTAAATTCCAAATATTTAGGATGATTCTCCATATTGTGCCAATGGTCTTTTTTTATGCAGATTCTTAAAGTCACAGGACTGGAGTGTTCCAGGCCTCTAGTCTTCCTGGCCCTTCAAATCCACTTAATGGCTTATAGACTTTACACCTAAGAGAAAGGCCAGAGCCATAAAAAAGGATAAAAAAATCCAATGTGGCAATGCCATTATTTGCCAGAAATTTGGTGATGGATAACTGTAATTATTCACTAAAATGGGACTTAGAAGTTTTCTATGGCTTTTAGTTACTCTTTCTTAATACTTTCGGATAATGATACTTGGGCCCAAAGCCATAGGTAAAGCATTTAATGATATACATTTGTGTCTCTATCAATGTTTCAGAATACTTATCACTCTAAAAACAGAAGGGAAGTTTTCACTGCTTATTTTTAGTGTATAATAACATGTATACATGTTAAGAAAAATGATACATCAAGTTGATGCTTAGTAAATCCTCTTCCAAAATGGTTATTTACATCTGACTTCAGGAAAAGATAAGATAAATGTGACTATCACAAGATTTCAGTAAGGGCATCGCAGTATTTCTTATTTGACATTAAACCTCACTTAAGTAGCTTCTGGTACACCTCTGCAGAATGCAGAATTATTGCCTTTTTATTATTAAAAATGCATGTCATATTTCCAGATTGCATTCATTTGGCCAGTGGGACATGCACTATAATAAGCTAGTACCAGATTCACCTGAGCTATAAAAATAAATAATAACTACATGATAATCTTTTGATGTACAGCCAAGAATCATTTAATTTCTGGAGTCATAAAAAGGTGAAATGAACCACAAGTTAAAAAATGCCAATGAGTATTTGAAGGAAATATCCTTCAGAGACAAGTAGCTCTAGCTTTTCGATGCAATAAAAAAAAATTATTTCTTATGGGAAAAGTTGATGGTAAAATGATGTATTTCTATGCTAGTGTAATGGGAAACCTGAAAATATTTTTCAGTATTAGTTTATGCATTTTCATACACCATCTTGTAAATTGTGCTAGAAAAAATTTTTATAAAGACACTAATAAATAAAAACAAAAACAGAAACAGGATGTCATCCACGTAGAAGGAGTGGTAAGAGACCTAGGTTCACATGGCAGCTCATTGATAGGTTAGTAGGGCTGCTTGCCATGTAACCTTCTCAGACTTCAGGCTCCTTATATGTAGAATGAAATGATATTATTACCGATATCACTGAATCGTTATGATGAAAATTTTTTAAAGTGTATGGAAATTTTCCTTGTAAACTTCAAAGCATTATGCAGATGTTATGTTATTCATTAGTCTAATTAGGAAAGTAACTCCAAATTACAAATGTTCATGTACATTCTCTCCAGCTTGAGGCTTTGAATTTTAGGTTTCAATCTGGTTTATGCTTAATCCTTCGTGATGCTGAGTTTTTGTTTGTACTCACAATATAAACTCAGAATATACCAAACCAAGTTACTTACGAACAATGGATATTTAGAATAGGAAAAATACGCTCTCCTGGAATTCTAAAGCATACTCTGTTAAAACATTCTTACTGACCTTTAACAAAGTCTGTTAAAAGCAGAAACAAGGGGTTAAGAATGTAATGGACTGAAAGACATTTTCTTATTTTTGAATAATTTATGATTTCACATTTATGTTTTCACATTTATGATTTCACACGTTCCCTTTTCAAAGTCTTTTTAACAGCCCTTACAGAAGGCTCCACTGAAGTTTCAGCTGGAATGCAGACAGGTTGAAGGGCGTAGAAGTAAAAAGGGTTGCTATTAGAACCAAAATGGAAATAACTCCTTAACTGTTCCCTTCAAATTCATATCATGATCAGTCAGAGCATGTTTCTGCCCAGGTCATCTAGCTGGGGAGATCCCCCTGACTTCGAAGAACGCTTGGGGGAGACCACAGCTGAATCATACCTGAAATAAAGTCACACATGAAAAAAAAAAAAAAGGATTTTTTTAAATCATTCTAAAAGTACTCCTATAAAGCACCGCTTAATTGGTCTTTCACAAACAAAGACAAAGATACACAATAACCTATCACTCCAGGAACTGAATAAATTAGTTGCTGAACGTTGAAGTGGGAGATGTTTGCCCCTACGGCTCATTAATTCACTTTCCAGTTTATTCAGGATAAAAATCAAACGCGTTCCTACAGCTGATAAGAAAGACTTACTCAAGCTTTCCCAACTCTTAACAAAGACTCTTTATGCTTTAGGACTGGCTTCTTTGGATTCTATCCTTCAGAAAAACAAGTGGAATGTTTGCACGCAATGTTCCTTCTAGGCGCTCAGCCATTTCATAAACATTTATTGTCTATTTTATGCCAGAAGCTAGGCTGACAGTACCAGGCACATGAGGGATGGCTCCTGCCTTCAAGGAGTTCACCAACCAGTAGGGGAGATTGCCGTGAACCACGAATTATTATATAGTGGGATGCGAGACAGCCTGGATGGGAACCAGAGATGTCAGCTTAGGAATCCAAGAGGAGATAACATGTGAGCTGAGTCTTCATCGACATGTAGCAGTTAGCTGGGGAAAGAAGAGAAGGGGATCCAGTCGGAGGTGAGCACAGGTTGGAAGGGGCATACAAGACCCCAGTAGTTTACAAGGCTGTGCATAGGGCTTTGGAAGGGGGCGAAAGAGCGGGACAAGAGGCTAGAGAAGTGAATGACCAGAGCCTGGACTGTGACTGCAGTGATATAGGGAAGCAGTGAAACACGTCTGAGCAGGTAGGACAGTGCTCACATTAGCGTGCATGTGTGTGTGTGTGTGTGTGTGATTGTACACACATGCACGTGTGTGTTTTAATGTCCCTAGCAAGAGAATTAAAGAAGGTATAGCTAGGGGCAGAACTGTGAAGAGGTTATCACAATAACTGAGGGAAGGGGTATAAGGGTTTACTTAACACTACTTAGTAGGGACAGGAGGAGAAAGGAGTATTTCAGGCATTAGAAACAAATCCAATCTGGTTGCTAACTGGATACAGTTGCAAGGAAAAGGGAGCTGTTTCCCAGGATTTCCAGGTTTCCGTCTGGGCAACAGGGTCTTCAGGGTGTGTGTCATTGAGAGAGCCGTTCTAAAGGGCGAGCAGGTGTGAGTTAGGTTTCCTGGCTTCTTAGTATAGAAAGGGAAAGACAAATGCCTAATTCTATATGTCAGCGTCAAATTCTGCCAGTTGTAACCTCTTAATATGCCTCAAAACCAACCTTCTCTTGTCCCCCTGCACTAGCCTCCATCAAGTAAAGTCTCCCACCACTCCTTCCTGTTACTGTGCGCGCACCTTCTTGTCTCTGGACTTACCCTGCCTTGTACTCTCAGCTACGGCCAAGTTCCCGCCTAAAGAGCTTCAGTGGCTGCCCTAGAACTTTAGGACAGAAGTCAAACTCCTTCCTGTGGCTTCCATTCTTCTCGATGGTTACATCCTCATTTCTCATCACTCCCCATTGCCCCCCCCCCCAATGAACTCCATCCCTGGGGACTACTCCGCTTGCTTCTCTCTGCCCTGGGCCTTTGCTCATCATCTCCCTTCTGTCTGAAACACTGTGCCTCTTCTCCAAGCTTCCCTCTGGTTTCCTCCTTGTCCTCATTCTTCCAGCCTCAGATTTGGCATCATTTCTTCAGCTGTTCCTGGCCTCCAAGACTGAGAGGTGCTGCTTCTGTGTGCCCTTATTGTACCTACCTTTAGTTTAGCAGGAAATCAGCACATCCCTAGTTTTGCTGCAGTAGAAGCTTCCTGAAGGCTGGGACACTGTCTTGTTCATCTATGTGCCTCTGTATTAGTTTACTTATTTCTGTGTAAAAAACTATCCCCTATGTATCAGGGTAAAAGAACAAACATTTATTTATCTCACAGTCTCTGCAAGCCAGGAATTCTAGAGCAGTTTTTCCAGGTGGTGCTGGGACATGGCCCCTCGTGAGGCTGCAGCCAAAGTGCAATTTGACTGGGTTTGAGGACTTACCGGGCAGGTCACTCACATGACTGTTGGTGGAGACTAAGGTCTCTCACCACATGGGCCACTCCACAGAGCTGTGGACGACATGGTTTCCTGGACAGAGTGATCCAAGAGATAAAAAAGCCCAAGACCAAAGCTACAGTTTTTACTATCTAATCTCGGAAGTGCCATGTCATGATTTCTACGATACTCTATTAATCACACAGGCCAATTCTAGTGCAGTGTGGGAGGGGACCTACTCAAGGGCATAAGTAGCAGGAGGCAGGAACCACTGGGGAGCTCACAGTCTCCAGTGCATAGCAGTGCAATTAGCCCTAGAAGTCCTAATGGATATCTGAGATTAATTAACAAATCAGCAAATGAATAAAAAGTAAACACGTTTATGCAAAGTTTTGGGTTAATTACTCTGGAGAATTTAAAGATGTAAAAATGGATTTATTATCTTTTGGATATATATTTTTCCGCTAAAAAAAAGTATACCATAATCTCTGGATCGCTAAGGTCTTCTTTTGCATAAACTATCTGGAGCAATGAGGACTGGTTTAATGGCATATGGTGATTTATTCCCAGAAAGCTGAGCAGACAGGAAAGCCCTGTGAGATAATATCTACATCATCTCTTTACATCTTGAAAAGAAAAAAATATATACTGCTACCCATAGATTCTCATGCTTTACTTGTAACAGGACTTTTCTCATTATGGGTATTTTGATACATTTAAGCTGACTAAACAGCAAAGGAAAACAATGTCTAAAATAGCAGGTCCATTAAACAAGAAAATGAGAACCATAAACAATGCAAAGGATATTAAACTATTTTACCTTTCATTGGACTTGTGAATTCTATAGAAGGTAATGCTGAGCTTAGCAAGATGTAATTCAAACGCTGAATTATTATAATAATAGTTTTGTCTTCTGACACTGTTTTCTATCTATTCTGCATTAAATGTCATTTAACCATTCTAATAAATTTTTAGCCCAGAGGAACAATTGATGAGCGCTTCTCTATCTGCCTATAAATAAAATAAGCTGGGTGGCCAGTAATAGATGGATCAATATACAATGCAACATTATAATATGATGGTAATGTACTAAGAACTGAGCCAATAAGGAAAAAAAAATCATTATTAAGGTAATTGTTTTTAAAATAACAATCATTCAAAAAAGAAAATTATGCAAGGAAAACTGTAAAAAATTGCTGACACAAAAGAAGACATAAATAAATGGAAAGACAGCCCATGCCCATGAATTGGAAGACTTAATATTGTTAAAATGTCACTATTTCCCAAAGTGACCTACATACTCAACATAATCTTTATCAAAATCCCAATGATTTTTTTTTGCAGAAATAGAAAAATCCATACTAAAATTCATTTGGATTCTGAAGAGACCTTGAATAGCCAAAACAATCTTAAAAAAGAACAAAGTTGGAAGATTCATACTTCCTGATTTTAAACCTTACTACAAACCTACAGTAATCAAAATAGCGTGGTACTGGCATAAAAACAGATATATAGACCAACAGAATAAAACAGAGTCCAGAATTCTTAATCTCAGGAAACAAACTGAGGGTTGCTGGGTGGGGTGGGGGGCAGTGAAAGGGATGGGGTGGCTGGGTGATAGACATTGGGGAGGGTATGTGCTATGGTGAGCACTGTGAATTGTGCAAGACTGTTGAATCACAGATCTGTACCTCTGAAACAAATAATGCAATATATGTTAAGAAAAAAAAAAAAAGAAGCAGAAGAGGAAGAATGAAGTGGGGGAAATCGGAGGGGGAGACGAACCATGAGAGACGATGGACTCTGAGAAACAAACTGAGGGTTCTAGAGGGGAGGGGGGTGGGAGGATGGGTTAGCCTGGTGATGGGTATTAAAGAGGGCACGCTCTGCATGGAGCACTGGGTGTTATGCACAAATAATGAAGCATGGAACACTATATCAAAAACTAATGATGTAGTGTATGGTGATTAACATAACAATAAAAAATTTTTTTAAAAACCAGAGTCCAGAAATAAACTCTCATATTTATGGCCAAATGATTTAATAAAGTGCCAAGAGCATATAATGGGGGAAAAGACAGCCTTTTTAAAAATGGTGCTGGGTAAACTGGATATCCACATACAAAAGAATGATGTTGAACCCTCACATAACACCATATACAAAAATTAACTCAAATAGATCAAAGACTGGGGCTCCTGGCTGGCTCAGTCAGTAGAGCATGTGACTCTTGATCTCGGGGTTGTAAGTTAGAGCCCTGTGGTGGGTACAGAGATTACTTAAAAAAAAAACCTTAAAAAACAAATGTATCAAAGACCTAAATGTAAGAGCTAAAAATACAAAACTCTTAGAAGAAAACAGGGGGTAAAAAGGCTTTATGATATTGGATTTAGCAATGATTTCTTAGATATGACAAAAAGGCAGAGGCAACTGAAAAAAAATAGACAAACTGGCTTAATGAAAACTTAAAACTTCTGTGCATCAAAGAACAGCATCAACAGAGTGAAAGGCGACCTACAGAATGGGAGATAATATTTGCAAACCAAATATCCAATAATGGATTGATACCCAGAATATATAGAGAACTCCTAAAACTCAACAATGAAAAAAGAAACAACACAATACAAAAATGAGCAAAGAATTTGAATAGACATTTCTCCAAAGAAGGTATACAAAGGCCAATGAGCACTTGGAAAGATGCTCAACATCAGGGAAATGCAAATCAAAACCACAATATCACCTCGTATCTATTAGGATGGCTGCTATAAAAGAAAGAAAAGAAAAAGAGAGAAAGAGGGAAAGGAAGGGAAGGGAGGGGAAGAAAAGAAAAGAGAAAACAAGTATTGGCCAAAATGTCGAGAAACTGGAACCATTGTGGGCTGTTGGTAGGAATGTAAAATGGTGTGGGTGCTTGGAAAACAAGCTCACAATTCCTCAAAAAATTAAAAGTAAATTTGCCATATGACCCAGCAATTCCACTTTTAGGTATATACCCAAAACAACTGAAAGCCAGGTCTCAAAAGAAGTATTTGTACACCTGTTCATTGCAGCATTATTCATAACAGGTAAAATATAGAAGCAACCCAAGTGTCAATTGACAGACGAATGAATAAGTGAATGAACTGAATGAATACATTCCTTAAAAAAGAAAGGAAGTTGTAGCATATGCTACTACATGGGCACATCTTGAAGACATTATTCTAAATGAAATAAGCCAGGCACAAAAAGACAAATACTGTATCATTCCACTTATAAGAGATACATAGAGTAGTCAAAATCATAGGGACAAAAAGTGAAATGGTGGTTGCCAAGGGAATGGAGGGGTGGAGAGTTATTGTTTAATAAGTAGAGTTTCAGTTTTGCAAGATGGAATGAGTTCTGAAGACGAATGGTGGTTATGGTTGCACAACAATATAAATGTATTTAACACTACCGAACTACACACTGAAAAATGATTAAGATGGTAAATTTTATGTTATGTGTATTTTGCCACATTAAAAAGAACTGAAAAAAATATCCAGAAAGAAAGAAGAAAAGGCAACAGGTGGGATCTTTGTAGTGATGGAAATCTCTGTATCTTGACTCTGTCAATGTCAATAACCTGATTGTGATATTGTACTATAGTTTTGCAGGATGTTACCATTGGAGGAAACTGGGTAAACTATGGATGGGACTCTATGTATTATTCCTTACAATTGTATGTGAATCTACAATGATCTCAAAATAAAAATTTTAGTTAACATACAAAGAGAATCCTTAAAATTAGTAGTTAATGTTATTGGGTGTTGATATACACATATCTGATTTAATTTTCATTCTTTCATTCAACAAGTATTTATTCAGCACCTATAATGTGCTGATTCTTATGGACCTTATGCTATTATTTAAACCAATTATAGTTATCATAATGTGAAAACTAAAATTCCCATGACTTCCCTACAAGTAAGGGCACAGATAACACAGTAATGCTATATTTAATAAATGATATTTTGTGTTCAGAAAATAGATTGTGTAATAGAGGATAAATCATTAAAAGTCTGTATTATATAGAATGAGTAATGTGTCAGCAATCTTTTCCAAGATTAAAAGTACATACATTTAGTTTTTTTGAACTAATTCCATCTGAATTCATTTTCATGGGAAGTTAAAATATCCATTATATCTGTATACTTTAATAACTAGGGGGTTAGGGGAGAGAAAAACACTGGAAGATGACATTTCTTTTTATATACTATCTTTTTTTCTAGACCAGTGAAGGACATAAAGGTCCAAGATGCCCAAGCTCGCAGCCAAGAGAGAGAATAACCAATTTGCTACTTTGGACTATCAGCAAAATGGAAAGCTACATTTCATTTTCACAGGTGGGATGCTGTGACTTATCAAACTGTTAATCTTCAAAGATCCCATTCCTTTACTAGGAAGCAGTTAAAATGGTTTAAATGTGCCTTGTTGTTCTGTTGACTGGCTGGGAATTTAGTGTTTTTTTTTTGTTTTTTTTGTTTTTTTTTTTTTTTTTCAGTTTAGCATAAGGCCATTTAAAAGAGACTGGCACTTAAAGTTTTAGTTCTCTTGTGTAATGAATGTTTCCCCCCCCCAAAAAAAAGCATTTGAATGCAACACTGTGTGTCAACTTATACTCAAAAAAAAAAAAATTAATGCATTATATAACAATTGATAAAATAGCCCATCTCCAACATGCATGTTATTAATTCAATACATTGTTTGTTATCAAATCAATCTCAGTTTTTAATTACTGGTAGAAAGGTCAGTTGGAATTTGGGAGAGAGGGAGAGTAGGCAATCAGATTTTTAATGTAATTTTATTACACACAAGTATATTTTTTAGATTATAAAAGATTAGAACATAAAAGTTTTCATTTAGAGACCCAGCTGAATCTGTTTAATAAAGGTTTATAGCCTTTATTTTTTGGAGCAGTTTTGGTTTTATAGAAATACGAGCATAAATTACAGAGTTCTCATATATACCTTCACTTTCCCCACTCAGTTTTCCCTATTACTAAAATCTTGCATTAGTGTGGTATGCTTATTACAATGGATGAATCTGTGTTGATGCTTTACTGTTAACTAAAGTCCATGGTTTATATTAGGATCACTTTTGATGTACAATCCATGACTTTTGACACATGTGTAATGACATTATAGTATCATACAGACTTGTTTCATTGTCCCAAAAATCCCGTGCTCCACCTATCCATCCCGCCCTCCCAACCCCCAAAGTCTAGCAACCACTGATGTTTTTTTACTATATCCATAGGTTGTCTTATCCAAAATGTCATATAGTTGGAATCACACAGTTTGTAGCCTTTACAGATTGGCTTTTTTCACTCAACGTGTATTTAAGGTTCCTCCATGTCTTTTAGTGGTTTTAATATTTCATTTGTTTTATTGTTAAATAATATTCCATCGTATAGATGTGACACAATTTGTTTATCAGTTTGCCTACGGAAGGATACCTTGATTATTTCCAAGTTTTGGAAATTAAGAATAAGGCTGCTATAAACATTTGTGTATGTATAGGGTTTTGTGTACACCTAAGTTTTTTTTTCTTTCTTTTTTTTAATTATGTTGAGTTAGCGAACATATAGTACATCATTAGTTTTCGATGTAGTGTTCAACGATTCATTAGTTATGTATAACACCCAGTGTTCATCACAACA
Source organism: Neomonachus schauinslandi (assembly GCF_002201575.2). Lineage (NCBI taxonomy): Eukaryota > Metazoa > Chordata > Mammalia > Carnivora > Phocidae > Neomonachus > Neomonachus schauinslandi. The sequence continues at coordinate 119,537,233 of NC_058406.1, read as the reverse complement.
TGTGCCCTCCTTAATACCCATCATCCGGCTACCCCGTAAGTTTTTAATTCATTTGGTTAAATACCAAGGACCGTGATTGCTGAGTCATATGATAAGATGTGTTTAGTTTTTTAAGAAACCACCCAACTGTCTTCTAAAGTGGCTGTGCCATTTTGCATTCCCATCACTAATGAATGGAGTTTGTGTTCCATATCCTTGTCAGCATTTCATGTTATCACTCTTTTGGATTTAACCATTCTAACAGACATGTAGTTTTCCTTTCCTTTTTTTTTTTTAATTGAAGTATAATTGACATACAATGTATATTAATTTTAGGCATACAACATACTGATTCGACAACTTTATTCGTTACTCAATGATCATCGTAAGTATAATCACCCCCTGTTACCATACAACATCATTACAATATTATTGACTATATTCCCTGTGGCTGTACTTTTCATCTCGACTTATTCATTTTAAAATTGGAAGTTTGTACCTCTTGATTCCCTTTATCTATTTTGCCCATCCCTTCACTATTCTCCCCTTTACCAACTACCAGTTTGTTCTCTGTATTCAAGAGTGTTTGTTTGTTCATTTTGTTTTTTATATTCCACATGTAAGTGAAATCATATGATATTTGTCTTTCTCTGTCTGACTTGTTTAACCTCGTATACATATATCCATACATGTTATCGTAAATGACAAGATCTCATTTGTTTTTATGGTTGACTAATATCCCATTGTATGAATATATCACCTTCCCTTTATTCATTTCATCTATTGATGGACACTTGGGTTGCTTCCATATCTTGACTATTATAAATAATGCTGTAATAAACATAGGGGAGCCTATATCCTTTTGAATTAGTGTTTTTATTTTCTTTCAGTAAATACCCAGCAGTGAAATTACTGAAACATAAGGTATTTCTATTTTTAATTTTCTGAGGAACCTCTATACTGTTTTCCACGGTGGCTGCACCAATTACATTTCCACCAATGTGCACATGGGTTCCCTTTTCTTCACATCCTCACCAACACTTGTAATTTCTTGTCTTTTTAATACAAGGTATTCTGACTAGTGTGAGGTGATATCTCACTGTGGTTTTGATTTGCATTTCCCTCATGATTAATGATGTTGAATATCATTTCATGTGTCTGTTGGCCATCTGTATGTCTTCTTTGGAAACACGTCTTTTCAAGTCCTCTTCCCATTTTTTCATTGGATTCTTTGGGTTTTTTTGGTGTTGAGTTGTACACATTCTTTATATATTTTGGATATTAACCTCTATCAAATATACCATTTGCAAATATTTTCTCCCATTCACTAGGTTGCTTTTTTGTTTTGTTTTGTTGGCAGTTTCCTTTTCTGTGCAAAAGCTTTTTTATTTTGATACAGTCCCAATGCTTTTGTTTTTCCTTGCCCAAGGAGACATAACCATAATATGTTGCTAAGAGCAATGCCCAAGAGATTACTGCTTATGTTTCATTTAGGAGTTTTATGGCTTCATTTTTTTAAAAAAAAGATTTTATTTATTTATTTACTTGAGAGAGGGAGAGTGAGAGAAAGAGAGAGCACAGCAGTGGGAAGGAGCAGAGACAGAGGGGAGAAGCAGACTCCCCACTGAGCAGGGAGCCTGACACAGGGCTCGATCCCAGGACCCTGAGATCGTGCCCTGAGCCGAAGGCAGACGCTTACCTGACTGAGCCACCCAGGTGCCCCAGTTTTATGGTTTCCGGTCTCACATTTAGGTCTTTAATCCATTTTGAGTTTATTTTTGTGTATGGTGTAAGAAAGTGGTCCAGTTTCATTCTTTGGCATGTACTATTCCATAGTAATCATTGAGAATAAATACTAATATATTTCCATACATTCTCCAAAAACAAAATTTGAGTTGGCTTGTAACAGAGGGAAGCTTGATGAAAATGCATCAATCTGCTCTTGAGATTGCCACTCATTTCACAGTGTTACTGACACTTCAGTTGAGAAAACTCATCTTTTTCTATTTGGTCATCACTGCCAGTGCAAAAAGATTTACACTATTACATTGCTGCACTAGACCAAGATGGCCACACCTTTGACCTCTGCCCTTCCCCAAGGTAATATGCTTCTTTCAGATATATTTATATTCTACTTTCAGATACAATTTATATTTTAGATATTGGAAGCAGGGATACCCTCTCATTCTAATTGCCCAAGATAAACAAGCTTTAAAAAATAGTTCCCTTGCTAAATCAAACCCAATGAAGTATTATGGACAATTGGGTGACTCCAACAGCATTAAAGATCATCCATCCTTAGCATCTGCAAAAAATCCTAAAGGATCCTTAAGGCCACCCTGGAAATTAAGGTCAAGACATTCAATAGATGGGTCCTGGGCTGAAAGTGCTCTGGATATGTGTAACAAAAATCTATAAAATAATAATATAAGTGATATTATGTTCACATTACAATTTGTATTTGTAGCAGAACTCTGGAAATGGACTATGCAAGAGCTTTCTATGAATTCCATTTTCAACAATATTTCCCTTTCTAGTTTCTTTTTTAAACAACTGTAATAGGCAGCTAAGCAATGTTTGTTACTTCAATAACAGGTGCCAAAACAGATTTGCTATCCTTGTCAGAAAAAGGAAATGTGTCTTATATGATGACTGTGTCTTAAAAAATCTATTAAGTCTTCTTCTATGATCTATTGACACGAAACACCAGGCCATTCTATCCCTATCCCAGTAAAGTCCTCCAAGCTGAGCACAGCTAGTGAAGGCAAGCAAGCTGGGCAAATCATCTCACCTGCAAATATCACGAGTGAGGGCTCTCAAAATTTAATCTCCTATAACAAAGAATTTTCCTTCACAAGAGAATTTTGGGTTTAGTGTTCATGATTACAGAGCCTTGTCACAAAAGCATTTGCTAGTATGAAATACAGTGTAAATTGCATATTAAAAATATCGCTGTAAAGGACACAGTGTTTTGGTTATTGGCAAATATATTATTTGGCAAGACATAGGCATCATAGGGGTACCTCAAACGGACAGAATTCTCTTCAACTAAAAACCGCCTATCAAAGAAAATTCCAAATACTAATGTAACACAGTTGAGGAATGGGGGTGGGGGCTAATCATTAGATTCTACTTCTGCTGAGGAGGAAGATGTATGTCATACAGGCTAGCATCACAATCGAAGCCAGATAATGATTACAGAAAGGAGAATCCCTTTCACAAGAAAAGATCAGCTTCCTATCAATAGAGTTAATGCTGCCTAACAGGCAACCAGTAATCTAAAGTCAAGGGCAGGAGTCTGGTTTCTTCACATATCTTGGGGCTGTCATTATAGCAAGACGGAGGCCTTTTCACTTGCTCACTGCAATGGGAACTGTAAGCCCTGACTGAAGGCTTGGACAGTGGCACACCCAAGTGACATTGGCTACCATTACATCCAGACTGTGACTCTGGAACATGTCAGCAGAATGACAGTTTAATACACAGCAGGAGAATTTTCTGGGGTGCTATGAAATATTGAAAGAGCTAAAATGTGCCTAGTAATTTAGGAAATTATTTTTTTATCCAGTTATGCTTTCTACACTTTATTCAAAATTGTATTAAATGCAGAATATTCTAAATCTTCCCTTAATTTATAAACTTATTCTAAGTGACTGCATGGGAACTTGAGAGAGAGATAATTTCTCAGATGGATTCACCCACTAAAGGATACTTATACTGAGTCTAACAGAGAGAGACAAGTAACATAAACAATTCTGATAACAGTGCATGCACACATTTTATTGCAGTTCTCTTTAACTGAAAACATTGCTGTGTCCCTCTCTTGTGCCACAGATAGGGTTTATCTTATTGACAGCAATATCTCCAGTGCTTTATACAGAGTAGCCCCCCGAAATATTTTGTGAATGAATAAATAAATAAGTGCCAGAGCACAGAAATTCAGAACCATAAGCAGCTTGATAGTTGGTCTGAATGTGGGCTTTCATGCACTGTGAACAGGTGTGCTAATGTCTATCTCCTTTTACAAAAGGTGCTGGAATTCTTATACATACCGTTCTGAAATGAAAGGACAGCCTTTCATGCTTTTCAGAACCTGTGAGTGAAACACATAGAAATTCCCCAAAATAGAAAACCCTCTTTATGGATTCAGCCCTTTGTGTCTATTATTCTCATCAGTAATATTTACTCTTTCCCCTTGAGCTCCTTATAATTAATACTAGCTTTTTAAAAAATTGCTGACATTTATGCCTTGAGCACTTGCTCTTCCAAAGAAATAGTCTGACTTACATCCTGGGGAAGTTTATATGCCAGGTGTGTCTCAATACCTGTGCTATCATTTTTCCCAGCTTTCAAGATAAAGGGAACGAAAATCAGAATGCTAAATAAAATTCTGCAAAAAAAAATTTCTTTTTCAAAGACACAGCTTCCATTGTTTAAATGACTTAGAGCAATGAGAAAACTTCATTCAATCTGTAGAACTGATTTCCTGAAGAAAAAGTCTCAATCATCTATTTAATGAATAATAGGGAGGACTTGAGAGAGTTTATACAAATTTGTGTTTTGCAACAATTTCAAGGCTCTAAGCCACACATCCATAATTAGCTTGTAAAAGACACAGCGAAAAAGTGTCTGTTTCTTTGCTGGACACAGTAGTTGGTAACAGGATGGGAAGGGGGGTAGAAGTAGCTAATTTAAACTTGATATGGTCCCATGTCAGCTCATTGCTCACCTGACATTTATTTTCATACAGCCCTCCTTATTCTATCAACTATTCTCTCCTGAAAATTGAGACAGAAACACATACGACAAGTCATTAGGAAGAAGACTTGAATACTCAGCTTCAAATCTTCAGATTTCTTCCAGTAGTTTCTTGGGGATGGCAGCCTTTGTGATTATAAACCCAGAACATCTCCCACAACCTAGCAGGCCTTTTAAAGTGCACATGCAAAGGTAATATTGGGGAAGTGGTGGGAAGGATCCTTGTACATTTACCTCCTCTTTCTTTCCCAGAGTTGACCCTATCTAGATTAGTGATAAAGAAGATTCAAATGGGAGAGAGGTCATTCAATCCATGGACACCCAGAATCTATAGCGATCATCAACATTTTTTTCAAGATTTTATTTATTTATTTGGGAGGGAGGGGCAGAAGGAGAGGGAGAGAAAATCTCAAGCAGACTCCGTGCTGAGTATGGAGCCCAACACAGGGCTTGATCTCATGATCCTGGTATCATGACCTGAGCCGGTATCAAGAGTTGGACATTCAACCAACAGAGACACCCCGGCGCCCCCAACATTATTTGTTTATATAACCCCAACGTTTTTTCCTCCAAACTCTCACCTATTTCTATGGATCTGACATCTTAAAAGATTAAGAAGTTGCAAAAGATGTAACTGTTATTGTACTGTAATTAAATACTTTAAAGTACTTTAAAATAACACTTTAAAACAAAATTACTGGGGCACCTGGGTGGCTCGGTCGGTTAAGTGTCTGCCTTCGGCTCAGGTTATGATCCCAGGGTCCTGGGATGGAGCCCCACATCGGGCTCCCTGCTCAGCAGGGAGCCTGCTTCTCTCTCTGCCTGCAGCTCCCCCTGCCCTGCTTGTGCTCTCTCTCTCTTCATCAAATAAATAAATAAAATCTTAAAAAAATAATAAAATAAATAAAATAAAATTGCTGAGACTCTTAACTATAGGAAACAAACTGAGGGTTGCTGGAAGGGAGGTGGGTGGGGGGATGAGGTAATGGGTGATGGGCATTAAGGAGGGCACTTGATGTAAAGAGGACTGGGTGTTATATGCAACTGATGAATCACTGACCTCTACCTCTGAAACTAATAATGCATTATATGCTAATTAATTGAATTTAAATGAAATGTAATTAAAAGTGAAATAAAATAAAATTGCTATATTACTCTTCTAAATATATCCATTGGATCTAAATATTATAGTGAAGCCAACATCATCTATTTCAAAAGACATGAACAACCTTATCTTTAAGGATCAGAAATTTTATATAGCTTCTTTCTCTATTTGAACTCATAGTGACATTTCACATGTCCCTAAAAATTTGATTTTCGGGGCGCCTGGGTGGCTCAGTCAATAAGCGTCTGCCTTCGGCTCAGGTCATGATTCCAGGTCCTGGGATCGAGCCCCGCATCGGGCTCCCTGCTCCGCGGGAGGCCTGCTTCTCCCTCTCCCACTCCCACTGCTGTGTTCCCTCTCTCGCTGTATCTCTCTCTGTCAAAATAAATAAAATCTTTAAAAAAAAAATTTGATTTTCATGCATACTTTTTTCTGAAAACATTTGTTCAATCTATTCTACTTCTCTGCAAAAATCTGTCTATAATTAAGATTTTCATTTTCTGTCACTATATATTATCCTTTCTCTCAATACTAACATCACTATTTTGAATGTCCCTTTCTTTGGTCCTCCAATGATTTTACCCCTTGGAACCACACACTACAATAAAATTAGGGATGAGTAGGGGTGCCTGGGTGGCTAAGTGGGTTAAGCATCTGCCTTCAGTTCAGGTAAGGATCCCAGTGTCCACACTGGGCGGGATCCAGCCCCGCATTGGGCTCTCTGCTCAGTGAGGAGTCTGCTTCTCCCTCTCACTCTCCCTCTGTGTGCTCTCTCTCTCTCTCAAATAAATAAAATCTTTAAAAAAATAACAAAATAAAAAAATAGGGATGGGAAAGAGTTAAGCCTTTATTTTGCAAAATGGGAGAATAAGCCACAGGCACATTTCAGGTAGAACAATTTTATGAAAGACTATAGGGAAGGTGAGAATTTGGAAATTGCTCCTCCTAAAAGTCTCCATGAGAAGGTACGCCTCAAGTAGTCTTCATGTGCCCTGGGTGGCATGAACATCCCCACGTGAAAACCACCAAGATAAATGCTCCTTGGCACCAAGGATCTCAAATGGACTTGAGAAAAATGCCTTAGATAAAGAGTGACCCAGACAAGTACAACTTGTTAGGTGCAGCCCCCACATTTATCCTTCCTTGTCCCATCAGCCTATAAGTCATCAAGATAGCCTCAGGGTTGTGGGCTCCTCTCCTATTTCTTGGCTTCCCATGGGAATGCAGTCTCAGGCACTGAAATGATCATGGAGTTGGGAGTCCGATAGACATGAGTTGGAAGCATAGATCTGCCACCTATTATCAGAATGAACTTCAAACTACTCACATCTTCAGGCTCCAAATAAGTTATCAAAGCCTGCATCTAAACAATGATTCTTCAAGGGCTGAGATTTCAGGTATAACTCAGTTGTGAGATGAATCTGAGGGACAAAGGAGCCTCCCTTTTGATCAGAAATTGTGCTGTGTTGTTTTTTTCTGACTGTGGGTATTGGGTGGTCTTGATTACGACTCTAGATTGGCTGTTGAAATCCTCTGGGCCTGGAGAGAAACAGTCCCACCTTCAGAGTGATCCTGGAGTCACCAGCATTGCCCCACCCACTCCCAGCTTCATGGCAAGGTCTGTAGCAGGGGGGTCACTCCCTGGTTGATGCTGGGTCTCATGCATACAGCTTAGTTGCATTCCAGACGACAACAGACTCTGGGTCTATGCAGATCTTATTACATAACCCCTAAGGGAGAGCCAAGAGAACCAGCTCTTCTGCTTATTCAGTGGTTTATCAGATACTCCAAGTAAAGGCAATACCCACTTTTACTTTATTTGACCCTTGAGTATCTTAGAGACTAACCAGCTTACAAGCTAATAATTTTTTTTTTTTAAAGGAGGAAGACCCGGAGCACCTGGGTGGCTCAGTCAGTTAAGCGTCTGATTCGATTTCTGCTCAGGTCATGATCTCAGGATCCTGCAACTGAGCCTGGAATCGGGCCCAGCGGGGATTCTGCTTGGGATTCTTTGTCTCCCTCTCCCTCTGCCCCTCCCCATGCACTCCTCTCTAAAATAAATAAATAAATCTTTAAAAAAATAAATAAAAAGAGGAAGTCCCATGTACTCTAGCATCTACCATAGTGTAGTAATATTTATATAATGGGAATATTTTCTAAATACTTTCTAAACATACTAAAACCTCATATAAAATTGTTCTTTTCCACAATTTAAGAATTCATATCTACAATTTGCTTTGTAATGTTTTAAACATAGGGGTCTTCCCTGTCCTTTAGCTCTTTTCCTCATCAAATGGTTTTAAAAGATCACGTTTCAATACTTAAAAAAGTAGCCAAATGTTTGCTTTCACCAACTCCATCTACTCTCTTCTTTAAGTCTTTAAGTACATTTTTTTTAAAGATTTTATTTATTTATTTGACAGAGAGAGAGAGAGAAACAGCTGAGAGAGGGAACACAAGCCGGGGGAACTGGAGAGGGAGAAGCAGGATTCTCGCTGAGCAGGGAGCCCGATGCGGGGTTCGATCCCAGGACCCTGAGATCATGACCTGAGCCGAAGGCAGACGCTTAACGACTGAACCACCCAGGCGCCCCAAGTACATTTTTTTTTAGTTTCACTTAAAGTTTCCCTTGCCTTTTAGCCTATAATTCTCTCTCACACTAAGGTATTTTACAAGACTCAGTATAAAGAAGATAATCTGAAAAAAAGTATAACCTATTTTATTTTATGAATACAACAAACAAGTTATAATACTAGATTACCAGCCTGACATTGTATCAATAATAATTTTCTGTTTTATAAAAATTACCTTTAGAATTTTTTCTTCATGGAGCCCCTGGGTGGCTCAGTTGATAAAGCATTTGACTCTTGGTTTCGGCTCAGGTCAAGATCTCAGAGTCCTGAGACTGAGCCCTGCGCTGGGCTCCACACTAAGCACAGAGTCTGCTTGAAATTCTCTCTCCCTCTGCTCCTCCCCTCCCTCTAAAATAAATAAATAAATCTTTTTTAAAAAAGAATTTTTTCTTTATGTATCAGGGTTTATGAAATTAATTTATTATTGAGGTATAACTGAGGTATAAAGTAATTTATAATTGAGGTATAACGCAAACAGAAAAATTTCAGGAATATTCCATTTTGTCTAATTTAAGGTACATAGCTTAAACTTTGCTTGATATTTTTGGAGATCTTCTGATATGTCAAAAATTTCATATAAACAACCAAGACGGCTTTAAAAAAAACTAAGAGTCCTTCTTGCCTCCCGCTAAATCGTGATACAAGAACATATCTCTATTTTCAACAGTACAAAAAATCTCAATGATCAATACTTATCTACATTCAACCAAAAATCATACAAATACATAACTAGAAAGGTCTGAAGTCTCATGTTTGGTTCTCTGGAGGTAACAAACTCAAGGCTTTGGGAGGTTACAGGTAGTAATTTAGAATTGCTTTGCAAGCCCTCCTAAATGTGACTTGTATACACATTTTCAAAATAGGAAATATTCAGACAGAGTAGCTTTCTATCACTAAACATAAGATGCTTCCTATAAGCACATATGACTTAGCAATTCAAATGAATTTTTTCAGTAATTTATAACATTTTTTAATGTTACGCTTACAACTTCTTGAATCATGATTAAACAAATCTGTTCAGTTTGGACATACAAGGTAGGTGCAAATACTATTATTTTTTAAATTCAAAATCCGAAGTAAAATAAATAACACTTTAAAAAACAAAGCAACTTTTGGTACATAACTTGAGCACAGTTTCATAATGGATGGATATTTTGAGTTACAGAATTATGCAATCTTTTTTCTTTGGATAAAACAGGATGTTTTCTAACCAGTCTGAATCTAATTTTCAAGATAACTTGAGGCTAATAATAATGCCTTTTCAAATTTCCATATATACTTACACAGATGTTTCACTTTTCCAAGAGTGAAGCACAAGAATATGTATTTTATTATGATGGTAAACAAAGTACCTCCTCCCATGTGTCAGACAGGTAGACTTTCAGCTGTGAAATACAAGATTTCTCAGCAGATCTGAAAGTTCTGTTTCCAAATCTCTTTATGCACTTGCTTATTTCCCCACTTCTGCTAATGGTACGGAAGTTGGCTTATCACCTGGACTCAAGTTGTCTGCATTACATGACTCTTGCTTCTCATTTGTTGCCCATAGTCAATTGATAGCCAAGTTCTATCATGTCCTGTGAGGATGACCTTTCATATAGAATACAATTATTCTAGTTGACCATTCTCAGACCTCTTCCAAAGATGTGGCAATATACCTATAAATGTCCTCCTGTATCCAGACTTGTTTTTGGCAGAAGAATCTTCCTCAACTACAGCTCTTCATGATTGCCTTCTCTGACAAACCTTCAAAGTCTTCACATCACCATACAAATTAATTTCCAATTCTTTACCTTGAATTATGGCTCTCACGAGTCCCTGGCTCAGCTGTCTCAACATCCCACTTGCACACAAACACCAAGTTCTCAAGCTACCATATCATCCTCAGACAGGAAGCATGAGGAAAGCTGGCTGTCTGAGGAGTCTGTCAGGTAAACAAGCCTTAGAGGTATAGCTGACTAGACCATTCCAGGCTATACCCAGAAAAAAAAAAAAAGTGAAAAATTAAAAATGTATAATTTTCTTTAAATAATTTTCAGAATAACTGGCTTCTCCCATAACTATTTCAGGAAACTGCTTTTGGCTCTGGCTTCAACCTAGCAATCCAGCCAAACCTGCCCCATCTGTTCACCCTAGACCACAGCTCCTAACTCAGTGCTATGCTCTCCTGACCAGCTACACTGAGGGAAGGTCATCTCTAAGCCTTAGCACCTCAGTCAGTTGCGGCCAGCTCTATCGGCCCTACCCTATCTCGTCCACACCCCTACCTTAATCACACTGCCCTGATTTCACTCCATTCCATTTAAATTCAGTATTAATAGTCTTACTGCACAACCTAACACCAGTCACCTTCTCCCAGAATACCTCAGCTAGAAGTGCTATCTCTTTTTGCTTACAACAACATTTTGTACAATTGACATAAGATTTCTCACATTCTGCCTAGAGTTGTTTTTCTTATATTTCCTAGATGTTTAATATCGCAACAACCTAAAGCCAAGCCTTCTGCTTTTTGCATCTTCCACAAAACCCAAAATAGTGCTTGCACACAAAAGAAGTGTAATCCATACTTGTGGAGTTAAATTGAATTCATGCCACAAATGAAAAATATGTTTAACCTTTTACTGCATATTTGATTATGTGTCTCTTTCTTCCTACAAGATTATACGGTTTTTTTATTTCTAGAATATAAAACTTAGTGTTTGGTACACGTGGTGCTCAAAAAATGCATGTGAAAGAAAGTAAAGAAGAAAAATAAATAAGGAAGGAAAGAAAAAGAGAGGAGGAAAAAAGAAAAGATAGAAAAAAATGGAGAGAAAAAGGAGAACATATTCATACATAGAGTTTTTTTTTTAAGATTTTATTTATTTATTTGATAGAGAGAGACACAGCGAGAGAGGGAACACAAGCAGGGGGAGTGGGAGAGGGAGAAGCAGGCTTCCCGCTGAGCAGGGAGCCCGATGTGGGGCTCGATCCCACGACCCTGGGATCATGACCTGAGCCGAAGGCAGACGCTTAACGACTGAGCCACCCAGGCGCCCCCATACACAGAATTTTGACTTGTTAGTCTCCACTGATTTCAGAACGATAAAACCATTGTGCAGCATTTTTAATAGAAAAGAGCGAGTTAGACCGAAGGAAAAAGGGGGCTGTTTGTTTCTTTTAAAGTGATCAAGTAAGAAGGCATTAAAAATGGAATCACCTGCGGGGTGGTAAGCTTGTCACCAGAAGCCAGCTGCTTAGCTACCCAAGGTCTCTAGAGTGGCAGCAGAATGACAAGGGCAGGACCCTCGGCTCCAGAGGCTCAGAAATGTGAGCACACTACAGCGGTGAATCATTTCTCAGGAGGGTATTCAAATTACCAAGCTCACAAAAACCAAAGTGGTAGATTAGAATGCAACTTGACTCTATTCTAAAGTATAGGGAGGAATAAAACTGTAGCAGAACTGATGAGATCATGACCCACATACACTCTCCCTGTTCATATTTCTTGGTGAGTACTGGGATCAGAACCAGGCAAGTTCTAGGATTTGAAAGGGTAATAGCCTTGGGGCTAGGACAGTTCGAGGTGTCTATCTGCTCAGTGGTCGGTCATTCATCCTGAACATGAAATTCTATCACCTGGCTCTTCGGCCAAACCTATCACTTCACTAAAACTATGAGTTATTGAATGATCAGTGTCAAAATTTGACACCCTGACTCCCTTTTCTATGTTCTATAGCCAACCCATACCTGCCCCTGCCCCTCCCCCCCCACCCCCACCGCCTTCTCGTGATTGACACATCCTTTCTTTAGCTAGTGAATATATTCAGGCAGATGTTTCCCTGGCTGGGAAAAACTCTCATTAAGGTTTTCACAGCTCAGCTCTTACTTCTGCTTAGTTTACCTTTCTGAGCTGTTTTATTGTTCTTAATTCTAAATTCATGGGAGATAGCTAATCATTACCCACTTGCCATTTATAGTGCAAGGCAAACAAGTCCTTTCAAGAGCCCCTTCAAGAACTTTCAAGGTGGTTCAGAAAGTACAAACTTCCAGTTATACCGTAAATAAGCCATGAGCATATCATGCACAGAATGATGACTACAGTTAATAATACTGTCTTGTATACTGGAAAGTCGCTAAGAGAGGAGATCTTACAAGTTCTCATCACGAGGGAAAAAGCGTGTCACTATGTGTGGCGATGGATGGTAACTAGACTTACTGTGGCGATCATTTCGCAGCACATACAAATATCGAATTATTATGTCAGACACCTGAAAATAACATCACGTGTCGAGTCTAGCTCAATAAAAATAACTCCTTGGCAAAAAATTACAATATTCAATTCTCTCTATACTAAAATTCAGTAATACAAAGAGTAAGAAAAACTTATCAAGCACTTAAAACAGTAAGAAATATAATAAACACAAAGAAAAAGTACTAGCAGAGCCAAATTAATGACAGGTATACACTGAATCTTTCAACACTGAAACAGTTTTAAAACTTATAAATGGAAAGGAAGCCCAATCACAGTATTTGATTACAGACCAAAATTCCAAGATTGATATGAATAGATCAAGAAAGCTGAATAGATTGAAGTGCTAGGCTAGGAAGAGTCACCATCCCCTAGTTCTTACATTACTCTCAGTTGTGGCCAAACTGATCACCAGAACTCAGGGCAATGGCTGGGTCATTAGACAGCAGAGTACTGGGGCGCCTGGGTGGCTCAGTTGGTTAAGCGACTGCCTTTGGTTCAGGTCATGATCCTGGAGTCCCAGGATCGAGTCCTGCATCGCGCTCCCTGCTCAGCAGGGAGTCTGCTTCTCCCTCTGACCCTCCCCTCTCTCGTGCTCTCTCGCTCATTCTCTCTCTCAAATAAATAACTAAATAAAATATTTTTTAAAAAAGCAGAGTACGTGACACATGACAATGAATCAAGGTCCTCAAACCTAATAATATATGCAAGGACCCCACGTTCTTAGAACCCAGAAGGGGTTCTAAGTAGGAACAGCCTTTCATTCTTTTTCATCCATTACTACACATTAGTGGCCAAGGCCAAAGAAGGAGGGCCTGGGGACACCATCATGCTTAGACCTTGGGGAGATTTACAATACACTGGACAGGCATTTTAAAGGAACACGCAGAGGAAAAGGAATGGTGTCCACCAAGTCAAAGTTATTTATCTTTAAAAAAAAAGAAAGTGGCCTCACAGTACATTAACTAACAAAATTTAAATTTAAAAAAGCAAATAAAATTAAAATTAAAATTAATTAAAAGATAAATAAAAATAGTGGCCTCTAGGAGTACATTTGTCAATGAGAAACAACAAAGTCAGTGGGCACTTTGTGAAATTTACTGGTACATGTCTATCCTAATTAATACCCAACCATATTCTGCATTAAGGTGAGTTTTTAAGCCTGTTGCAGTTTTTGCAATATCCTCTTGTCAACGTTACCATCTGTATAAATTATGAAATTTCTTAGCTCAAATTCTATTTTCTCCTAAAACCCAACTTCTGCTAAATGATCTATAAACATCAAAGCTTTCAAGTCATATTTAATAGAAGTATCTATTCTCAAAACAGTTACCAGTAATTAAAACAGCAATAAAATGGATGTGCAACTCTGAGGGTTAAAAGGGAAGAAAATACTTCTTTATGATTTGTATAATCAAGGGTAAGACATGTTACAGTAAATATAATGCTAAGAATAGTCACCGTTCATGGAGAAGCTATTCCGTGCCAGCAATGTGCTGTTTCCCTATCTTTTGCCCTTTCCACCACACCTGAGACTTTCCAAAGTAAGGTTTGGTCCACCCAAAAATCAATTTTCCTGTGACTTTGGAGTAGCTTCTGTCGACCTGTGAACTTTACCCCGAACATCCAAATGTCAAGGACGTGATCACAGATCACAGCAGGATGCTGTCACTCTAGTCAAGTTGAACAGAGGAAGATACTTCTCTATGGCATCCAATGGTGCTTAAACTCCTGATACATGAAACAATTAAATCATAGAATATTAGTCCTGGAGTGTTTAAGTAATTAACCCAGGACACAGCAACAGAGTGAGACTAGTCTCTCATACCTGTTGGCTCTCAATTTTTTTTTATTCTTTCTTCATTCTATTTGCATCCTTACATTTCATCAAATATGTGTTAAGTGTCTATGTGTACTGAAATTGTAACAACTTTTGCAATCTACATTGGTTATTTTTATTCTATGCACCTAGAATCCTATAGCATTAAAATTAAGACATTAGGCCTTGAGTTTTGGGTGCTGTATTTTTTTTATTAATCAGACAATATTTTCAATACCTATTTTGAAAGATTCTGCAATCCTCGCAACTTGAATTTGAAGTTATCTTATTTTTCACATTGAAATTTTTGAAAAATAAGTTGATTCCTACCTCAGATGTATTATCTCCAATTTGAGAAAAAGTAACAGAGGGCCTGTCAATACTATTCTTTGGTAAGTCAACTATATTTTCTCATAGCTTCCAAATTATGCATGTAAATCCCTTCACCACATTAAGCTACAATTTCCAAAAGGGTCCTCATTTTAAGGCAATCTTTTCTGCAAAATTAGCATTATCTGGTCTGGATAAAGCTCACCTGGGCACCCTGAAGAACAGTTAGGTGTTAGCAAACAGCTTTTTTGGGGAAAATTTTATCAAAAATGCATGAGGTAGGAAATGAGTGGGCTAAAAATTAGATCCTCAGTCATTGGCTGTATTTCAAGAGCCCTGCGGGGGCGCCTGGGTGGCTCAGTTGGTTAAGCGACTGCCTCCGGCTCAGGTCATGATCCTGGAGTCCCGGGATCGAGTCCCGCATCAGGCTCCCTGCTCGGCAGGGAGTCTGCTTCTCCCTCGGACCCTCCCCCCTCTCATGTTCTCTCTTTCTCATTCTCTCTCTAATAAATAAATAAAAATCTTTAAAAAAAAAAAAAAAAAAAAAAAGAGCCCTGCGATGACTTCAGCAAATGAGAACAGGGAGCTTAGCTCGCACACTGGAGCACTCCCAGGGTTATTAGGCTCATGCAGGCGTCGTTCAACAGTTTCACATATTTCATTTTAATTGTTATAGAATTAGTGACCAAAGAGCACAGCTCTTTTCAAAAGAAACAGTAAATCGACCACTGAAGAACATATTTTCCCAATCGTCCCTGCTCTATTTGAATTCTAGGCCTTGTTTTTAAAAGTCTCAAGGAGTCCCGAATCATGACCAGGGAACAAAATTGTGACACTGTACGCTCCCTCCACCCATTAGAGTTCAGGTATACAGCTCAAGTGATTGCTACACGAACTTGTCAAGATGCCACTGTGTTCTTAAGAGGCATGAGTGGGAGGAGTTAACAGCCCAAACCTTTGTAAATCACTGTTGTTAAGAGAAACCCCAGGACATGAATCTTTTGACAAAGATGCCCTAAATAATAGTTTATTATCATCACATTAAGTCCTACCATCATTGTTTTTCCCTTACGCATTTGTTTACTAAGAAGAATATGCTTTGGTTACTAAGAAGGAAATAAGCCCCTGCAGCATGTTCTTTGGTGATCTCCTGTTAGTTTTTCTCACCTCTGGGACAAAAGAGAGGATAAGAGTTACATCATGATGCAGCAAATATTCATGGAGTACCTTCTATGTGCCTGGCACTATGACAAAAGCCAGAAATCACTATCAAACCTCCAATGGACATATTCACATGTCTTTTGGTCAACTAACCTGGGCTAGTCTGTAACTATAACAAAGCATAAGGTTAGTTAAAATGATATTTTAAAATTAATGTTTGCAGTTTCCTTGTTATCGCTACAACTTCTTTTTAAAAAAAGCTAAAGAGAAACAGCTTTTGTGTAATCAACTTTAATTATTTTTCTGTATAGCACCAAGAAATAATGCCTGCTCTTTGAAATCCTGACCTGTAAATTTCCCTTTGATAAAAAGGACTGCAAAAGAAGTTGGGAACCCAGCTGAGGTAAGAAGAATGGGTGCCTTTTATTCATGTGGTTTAGGGAAGTACAAGAGCCTAATGAGCAAGAATAGAGAAATGCTTTCTTTCTAATGAATAGGTAACCCACATGAATGCCCTTGGTTTACCCATTTGGCGAACCTGAAATAGAAAACACTGCCAAGTCATGCCTCAATGAATAGCTTCATTTGAGAATTCTGAACATGTCAAGGGGGCAGTGCTAGATGGGCATGTTTTTATTCATCTTGGAAGCCTTGTAGGGTAATTAGGGAAGTGGGAACACTCAGATTGAGTAAGGAGTGGCATTCAGACTATTTTTGGGACAGCCTGTGGTGGCAGCTGCTGAAAACCAAGAATTTTCTAAAGGGTACAGGGGACAGGATAACACTCAGTAGGACTTTTGTAGATGAAATCCAAAGTTTAAGGCCCTATTGACATCCCTGGTTTAATTTCAACTTTGGTTTTGCACCAGGTAACCCTCATATTTACTTCCATTATATGCCATTCCTTTATATTCCGTTGTTCTTTCAAAAGACTGATTCAAATTGGAAGGACTGATTTTGGAGTTTTGTTTTTGTCATATTAATGCCAACAGCAATCACAGTGTGTGTGTGTGTGTGTGTGTACTGATGAGACAGAGAGAGAGGGAGGGGACAGACAGAAAGGCAGAGTCAGAAACAGAAAACTCTGAGGATGTTCCCTTTTACCTCCCCAAGGTGAATAGCTTTAGTCCATGTCATGTGTAGCTTGAGGCATGGGAAGATCCAATGAGGTGGCTAAATCCTTTTTTTCTTAAGATTTTATTTATTTATTTGAGATAGAGAGAGAGTGAGAGAGAGAGCATGAGCCGGCAGACAGAGGGAGAGGGAGAAGCAGGCTCCCCACTGAGCAGGGAGTCTGACGTGGGGCTCGATTCCAGGACCCTGGGATCATGACCTGAGCTGAAGGCAGACGCTTAACCGACTGAGCCACCCAGACACCCCAAGCTGACTAAATCCGGATTCTGCTCTTTCCCCAGAACTTACTGAGAGGCTATAAGTTGCAAGAAGCCCTAGATGTCCTGGGAGAGGTGATCAGAGCTGTCTGGTGATGGGGGTGTGTACTCCTCATGAGGACAACATCTTTGCCACTTGCAGCTTGGTGCTGGTTGGTGGCATGTGCACAAACACTAGAACAGGACAGTGATAGGGAGTGCCACAGTGACAGACAGTACAACAAAGTGCCCTTCACAGCATGCCAGAAGAGTCCTTTCCAGCCAAAGGCTGGCCTCTCTGCTCATCCCACCAGTGTGGGAAGCTGGAATCGCAGACCTGTACAGAGAAGCTCTAAGAGTTACAACCCCTGGAGGCCACGCTGTATCACCTTGGCACGTAAGCCAGTTGTCTTCTTGTCAAACAAGTCTAACCATACACTTCAGCATGTTGGGGCTATAATTAGAGGTCCCGGGGCGCCTGTGTGGCTCAGTCGTTAAGCGTCTGCCTTCGGCTCAGGTCATGATCCCAGGGTCCTGGGATCGAGCCCCACGTCAGACTCCCTGCTCAGTGGGGAGCCTGCTTCTCCCTCCCCCACTCCCTCGCTTGTGTTCCCTCTCTCGCTGTGTCTCTCTCTGTCAATAAAATCTTTAAATATATATATTTATACATATTTATACATATATAAATTAGAGGCCCCTGGAGCAGGGATACTATACGGAACCTCCAAATGCCGGCCACCCCAAGAAAGATGCCCTGCTCGCTGCTTGTGCTGTACTGCATTCCCCGTTTGCATACTCTCTGGTTGTCCTTATCTCCCCGAATGGAACTTGTTTATCGGCTTCTCTGCCCTTTCACCCCACCAAGATAGGGACTGTGTGATACTCCTCTTTGTATAACCTCAATACATGATGCACAAAACATCTTGTGGAATGAATGAATGACTGAAGATTAAATCAGATCTCCCTCCTCTTGAACACTTCAGTCTCCAAAGAGTAAATGAAACCTTAGAGAAGCAGAGGAAAAGATCAGAGCAGAGTTTGAAAGGAGATGTGTAGTGATAAGGGTGTGGAGTCAGAGACACACGAGCTCAAATCTTCCACCACCACTAGCGATGTGATCTGTTACTATGTACATAACTTCTCTGTGTCTCATTTTACTAATCTATAAAATACCTATCTTACAGAATTAGTTGAGGTCTTAGATAATATTAACAAAAACACCTTGTACAATATTTGGCCCACAGAAGGCACATAATGTGTAAAGGCTATTATTTACAAGATGCTTGAGGACGATGGAGGGGAAATATATCAGGGGCAGCATGTTTTGTGTCTGAGTCTCCATGGTCCAGTGGCATAAGGTTATTCCTTTGGGACCATTACTGACCTAAACCAAATGGCCAGTCTCTAGAGCCAAAGGACAGTAACCCACTAAATCACTTTTATACGGGGAAGATTAAAGCCAAGTGCCATGTAGAAAAACTGCAGTGGGCCTCACTAAAAGAATTAAAGGGCAGCGTCTATGAATCTTTGCAGCCTTCTCGGCCTGTGCTCTGTCAAATGTGTTTTGCCAATACTAAGGTCATCCCAAATTTCATAAAACTCAGGATTAAAGAGCCAAGCCTTATATATATATTTGGTATGATTCAAAATCACCACCACATATGCACTGATTTGACTATTCAATGAGTTATTACCCCTACACTATTGGTGGGTCATAGGACTCCGTGTGAGCAATACAAGAAAGAATAAGCCACAGCTATCTTCAGTGAGCCCCCACTACTAGAAAAAAAACAGGTTTACAATTTATAACCCTGTAGTCTTATGAAATGTGGTGGATTGATGGTGGCCATGCCGTTTTTCCTTCAGGTCTCAGCAGAAACATAACTGCCTCTGGGAAGCCTTCCTCATTCCCTACAACCTGCCAAACCAGTCTAGGTCCTTCTTATTCCCACAAAGCCTTGATGTTTCTCCTTTGCATCCTGAACCAGATTCTGCTTCTCCAGGCTCAGTCTTTGCCACTTGACTGGAGATTCCGTGAGGCTAAGTTCCATGCACCTGGAATACAACAGCTGCTCAATAAATGTTGAGTAAATATGGGATGACAGTCAGGAGAGGCAAATCTCTCCTGTGGATGCAGAGGAGTGTCAAGTAGGACCAAGATGTCAGCACTGTAAAATGCTCCAGGGAGTTCAAATCAGACCGGAAGGAAAAAGAAAACTGGAAGTATCTATGGCCTTTGTTGGTAAGGAAGCATTTGTTACAGCCAGCTTTCGAAGAATGACAGGTAAAAGAAGACTGCATTTATTTGAGAAGTAAATAAAAGTGGAGGAAGAAGAGAGGGCAAGTGGAGACAGATTTTAAGAACACATACATTAACAACTAGAAGGAATCCGGTAAAGCAGGCAGCAGAAAAAGGAAGAGCCTGAAAACTTACAAGAGAGAAATCATTAAGAAGTAAAACTGCAAGCCACACATGGGAAGAAATATTTGTAACATAGGTAAATACTAATAGATTTATATCCAGAATCCATAAAAACAACCCTAATATCAATTAATTTAAAATTTTTTCTTTTTTTTTTTTTTTAAATTGGCAAAGGGCTTGAACAGGCACCAAACAAGAGGGAATTCAAATGGTCAACAGGTATATGAAAAAGGTGCTTAACCATGCTGACATTAGGGGAAGGCACTTTAAAACAATGAGACACCACTATGACCCTACCAGAAAGGAGGGGAAAAGGACTATGAATATAGATGTATCTAGAGGTCTGAAAATGAGCATTTAAGGTAGCTCAGGCCTGTCTTTTATTCAGTATGAGAAAGGCTGTTGGTGATATAAGTACTTAAGTGATCCATTAAGATATGGAATAATCATTCTGAGGAATGTGAATACATGATCTTTGGAATAAGAATATAATTCCCATAAAAGTCCTGTGGGTCTAGCTAAAGTAGACTCTAAACATGTATCAGAAAATCAGTGTCATTTTCTTCACATCATTCAAAAACCCAGGTGCTGGTGGATGACTAGACTGACACAGACTTAATAATCTGTAGGGTAGCTACAGCAGATTGATAAAGGGCATTGAAATGACAGATGGAAGAACAGCTGAACTGGAGATTCACAGTCAAGGTAGAAGAAGTAAAGATCCCAAGATGAGCAAGAAAACTGGAAGGGAAGAATTGACAAGGGATGTGACATGGATATCTCAGTGAGGTTGGGAAGTGGGCGTGGTGGGAGTTGGGATCCAGGGAACAGAGTATAAGACTGTAGAGGTCGAGCAGTTCCCGGTGACACTCAAGATGTGGTTGAGAGCCAGGATGACCATCAAGAGTGGAGTCACTCCCTGGAAAAGGGTGTCTTTGGCTTCCTTCATAAAACAAGAATTTGAACCTCCCAGGGATTCCAGGGAGAAGTGTGGTGAGGACTGGGGCAGCCAGCCCCATGGCTGTGACACTTGTTCCCCTAAAGGATTTCTCAATGACTCCTGCTGCCACAGGCCTTGACAGCTTCTCCCCTTCACAACTCTGGGCCAAGTGAGGATGCTTAATTTAATTATATCTGACTCTGCTGGGACCCACTCTAAAATATTAAGACTTTATTAAAGACTCAGTGAGACAAAGGGAAATTGATAGAGTAACATGAAAACCAGATATTCTTTTTTTCTTTCATTGTTCTGTTTTGTTTTGTTTTTGAATATAATTTATGCATGCAGCTTGGGGTTCCCTACTTGAAGATCTTCCTGTCTAGTTCCCTGCTCCAAGCCAGTCAGTTAGGCTCTCTACACCTTGGATCACTCCCCTTAAAATATGATGACTGAATTGAGCCTTTCATATCTACTTCACAGGACTTGCAAGAATCAACTTCATGAGTTCAAACGCATAGAAGTTTTTATTGTTACATATGTGCTATGTTACTACTAACTGATATTACATCTCATTAAAATATTTTCACAAAGTATAATCTTTACTTTAAATTGTGATCTTGACTTTTACTTCCTGGAAGACATGGTAGTTTAAGCTCTAATTTTACCTAGCATATATCAAGTGATAAAAACTCATTTTTCCTGAAATTTACACACCATTCCCAAACTGCAAGCCTCAGGCCATCCATCCTCCCCAACTCCCAGTGGGAAAGTGACAGGAGGGCTCAAACTGAAATGCTCCTACTGGAGAAATAAGTCCTCCAGAAATGTGGCTGTAGCTATGGTCACCATCATCATTGTCATCATTGTTAGTCAGAGCCTAGAGTTATAGCTAATGCATTTAAAAGGCAAACCATAAATCTTGACCATGGTCAGACAGAAAAAGTGCTCAGACTAACTCCCTTGGACCTGAAGTGGGACAAGGGGAACAGAACCCCAGTGGACAGCACTTTAAGAAGCTATAATTCTTTATGATTCCCCAAGTGCACCAATGAGTATTTTAAATGGCTGAGTCAACAAAAATGAAGAGTAGTAGCCTAATTTCATATTCCTTAGGACTCAAAAGCCTAACTAATGGGACATCAAAGCTTTCATCCCTCTCAATATCTAGTTCATCTCTTTAAACTAGTATTTCAGTGTGAGCTTGTGATTTCAAGTTTTCCCTTTCAACCTGCATGGTTTTGGATAATCTGTCACTGGACATAGAAGTAATCGAGGCCAAGAATCATGAATCACCACTCTTCTCCCTATTTGACTGGCATGTTTCATCTCAAAATATGCTAAAGGAGTGTACTTTTGATACACACCACTTCTTTGCTAAGAAATGGCTATTAACAAAGAAGGAAACACAATTCCTTGAAGGTTAGCAGTTGGAAAGGTCTATTTGAAGTAATGTATATATACTTATATATATAAATGTGCCCACTCCAGTACATTGAACATTATCAGAAAATAATGGCAACTATATCATTAACATATATAGATTCCCAATATGTATTGCTTGAAGCAGTACAAGATCCAGATAGTTGTTTATGTAAAGGAAAATTCTCCCTGTTCCTGAAGCCATGATATATATTTTTAGTGCTGTCTTAACTTTCCCTGAAAGGGAAAGCCAATCACAACATGTAAGACCAGATCAGGACCACTGAACACATGTGCATGTCATATCTAAAGTAGATAATTTAACTACTTGTCCACTCACTACACAAATCCTTTTCAGGCTCTCACATTCCATCACTCTAGGATGACCACACTGCCACAGTCCTGCCCAGGGTGTGCCCAGAGCAGGCAATCAGTAAATACTTGTGACATGAATGAAAATATGTGCAGTTTCTTTATTCTTTATTTTGCTTCTGGAGCCTTCCAGCCCTGTCCTCCTTCCATTTAATTAGAACTTGGTTTTTGTAAAATCTTATCCCCTAGCTTCCTACTCTGAATTCATTCTTCCTCTCTATCTCCCAAACTCCCTCCTGACCTAGCCTCTCCCTGATTCAACACTCTGGAATGTAGACCTAGGCTCCCTTATGTAGTTTCCAGATTTCTTTGTATTCCCATAAAGTTCAACCCAACTCCTTGGCCCTACAGAAAACACCCTTTGCCTATCTGCCAAGCACCCAGAGGGATCCCATAACATGAAAGAGACATGAAGAGGAAAGAGGTATAGAATAGGTGGAGCCAGATTTCATTTCTACAATTCTATTCTGTTCAGATGAGCTAAATGATACTGAGGATATAGGACAGTGGACAATAAAGCAAAAAGCAGATTGTGGGGATAGTTCTCACACAGGAGATTAAGTGAGTCTACACTGGAAGCTGGCTCCGAGAGGAGCATGCTAGATGTGTAAAAAGAAAGACAAATAAGGACACCAACAATTACCAGATTTTCCACCACCACAATGGCACTCTACAAGAAACATTAGTTCAAATGAAAAACAAAATAATTATCCTCTTAGTGCTAAAAATATACTTAACAATTTACATCATCCACTCCTAAAGATATCACTTGTATTTTCCTGTGTAATACAAATATCTATCTCAAATTGATATTTAACATGATAATCAAATGGAAAATATTATATTGATGTGTACAGTAAAACTTTTGAGAATAAAAATAATTATAAAAATTTTATGATTTTTTCCTTTGCTTTTTATTTTTCAAGTACATGAACTTGCTCAGATTCTTATTAGTAAACTTTCTAAGCTTATTCTTAATTTAGAAACTATAAAATGATGACAATGAAAGCTTTTCTAATAGAAGAAAAATAAAACGCCCTGTAGTCTTTACGCAACATTTTTATGCAGATTTCATAATGTGTGTGTATTCCTTTCCTGTGTTTTAAGACATCTTTTTACCTCATAATAAGATTGCACCAAATTTGTGTCTTGCATTCTCATTTATTGCTGTGCATCAAGCATTTTTGTTTGTGGCTACCTATGTTTTTTACCATTATTTTAAAATGCTGCCTATTTTTCCCTGAAGAAGATATTCTATAGTTTATCTGAGTATCCCTTTTATTGTTGGATACTTGTCTAATTTCATTTTTTAAGAAATGTCAAAATGAACAGCTTTTGGCATTCATTTATTAAGTTTTAATAATTCTCATTATTTTTTGAACTCAGTATAAAAATATCTTCATTATATTGTTGCAAATATTAATCTTTTGCTTGACTTTTTAATTTTCACCACACAATTTTTACTCTTCGTGTAATCATAGATCCTTTCTTTTGTGATTTCCCAATCTGGAAAAAATAGAGAATCATCTTCCTGTAGAAACTGAGCTTAAGGTAAGGTTTTGTGTACATCTTTCCCTAAATTTCTAATCAGTTCCACAATACCACTTATTAAGTAATCCTCCTCCAACTTCATTTTTTTGTAATGCTTCTTTCAGTATTTACTAAATTCCAAAATATAAAGAAATATTGCTAGGAAAGCTGTCCTGTTTTAGAGCTCTCTTTTTGTGCCCAAACCAGAAAAGTCTGTGTTTAAATTAATTTGTTTTTTAATATATCTATACTAGCCTAAATAACATTTCACATTTTTTTCATTTATATCTTACTACTGTTTACTTCAAGCGAACCTCAGAATAATTTCTTTGTGGGGCTCCTGGGTGGCTCAATCGCTCAGGTCGTGATCCCAGGGTCCTGAGATCAAGCCCCACACTGGGCTCTCTGCTCAGTGGGGAGCCTTCTCCCTCTCCCTCTCCCTCTGCTTGTGCTTTCTCTCTCTCTCTCTCTGTCAAATAAATAAATAAATCTTTAAAAAAAAGAATAATTTCTTTGAATTTACAGAATTTCCTCCTTGAGACTGTGATTTAATTTCCTTAAACATATGAAGTAGATTACAGAGAATTCATACTTTTTATATATTTAATATTTGCAAAAATAGAGCAATGACCAGCCTCCTTGTGTAGTAAAATCTTTATTCTTTATAAGGTTTGGTAGTCTTCTATCTGTAGACCTTCACCATTTCTGTGACGTTTACTACTATTATAATATATACTTTATTTTCTTATAGTATACTCTCTTATCCACTATAATTTATATTTCATAATGATTTCTTTATTAAAGGAACTTCAAAATCTGGCTGAGGAGAAAAGAAAGCACACATTTAAGGATCATATTAATGATTCAATGGATCAAAAATGCTCAGAGCACTTTCTGACCCTATCTCACACTCTCCGCCCCACCAGAAATGTTCCTTGCTAGCTGTCTTCTCTAAACATTTTAAATTATTTATGTGAAAAAATATTTTGCCATTTTCCCCATCTGCTGTCAAGCACTAAAATTAGGATAAATTCTAGAAATTATAATAAAAAGACTTACTTTAACTAAATAGGATTTTTTAACTTTTATTTATCCCAACTATAATATTTTTATTTCATGACTTCATTTTTAATTACTAGAACTATATATTTTGAATCTGGTAATAATAGGTTAAAGTTGACCATGATTTTTTTTTTTTTATAATTAGAAATAAAACTTTTTACTGAAGTCTGTCTTTGCTTTTCCATTTGAGTGGATAATCTCATTACGATCCACACCTAACTTTATTTAATTATTGTTCCCCAGATACAGATAAGTGATATATCAGTAGGATTACAATTTCATTTGTTGCTTCTCCTTTAATTTAATTTTGTTTATACATCTGTTCCAAAACGGTTCTTCTCATCTATTTTGAATTAAAATAATATAATTATGTTCCAGGTTATTATAACTTTCTTTTTCATTTTTATTGCATAGCCACTTCTCAGGAGGGCTTCCCCCACCCCTGCCAACCCACATACACAGACACCATAGCCACCACCACACATACGAACTAGGGTCCAAATGGATGATACAAATGTTGCTTCCGGTCAACAGCAGCGAACTGTTACAGCTACTACAGGAGGTGAACATCATTTAGCCACACAGATCCTGCCAGTGAAAGGGAAGTGACTCTTTTTCTGATTATGGTTTCAACACAGATAGCACCACCATTCCTCAAATCTCTATTTTACAATTTCCTGATCCACACTCGTGTTCAAAGTAGCATATTTTTTAGTTTAGAATAAACCCGAAATTGATAACAAAGTAGTGTTTCATTTTAAATGGAGAAAAATGTGGCAAAAGCAATAAAATAAAGCCTCTCCGCATCCACATATTGTTCAGTTAGTGTCATATTTCTAAGAGGAACTGAAAAACCCTTCTTTTAACATACCATCTATGGACATTTTCATAAAGGTCTCTTAAATAAAGGCATAAAGGACACAACGTGACCTAGCGTATTGCATAGATTTTGTTTTGAATTACCATTAACTCCTAAATTCACAAAATGTGTCTCTAAAGTGATCTTGAATATAGATCCTATCTATACATGAAAAACTGTAGTGATAAAATAAAATTGATTTAAACTAAACCTTTCTGTGAAGGCAGAAAAAGCCCTTCTGCACTTGTTACCCCAAGTTCTCGATCTGAGGAGCCTTGACTCCAGCAAGGTGACCAGACACTCAGTCTCCCTGGGAGACAGACCTGTGTAAACAGGGGACGAGGACTTCGAAGCCTGTGGCCAGGGGTTGTCCTTGTGGCCAGGCCACGGAACCACTGCGTGGGGCTCCATTTCCTATAAAACAGGCCCATGACAGGGCTTCATCTGGGCACCAGCCACCCTGACGCCCTGCCCCACAGAACGCAAAGGCAATGCAAGTGACTACGGACAAGATGGGCGGTTCTTCTCTTCGCCAAGTGTGTCCAGCGCTAATTCCATAAACCAAACCATACCAAACCAAATCAAAACAGAAGGAAAAAAATGAATGCATAAAGGTGAAAAATGATAGAATCATAAAATACTTTCCACAAATCCCAAAACATTTTACCAACAAGGGAGAGAAACAACCAAATCAAACACTTATTCGACTTTGGTAGCAATTTAATGTTAGTACACAAAACACTGACGGCTTAGCTGTATGAGATGGGCATGGGTTCCTCAACTCGGAGAAGCTATGTCTTAGGAGCACAGGGAAAACATTCTCTTCTCGTCCCTAAACTTCTCATTCATTCATCTATATGTCAAGTATTTACTGAGTACCCACTCTGTCGCCGGGATTCTGTGAGTGACAGGGATCTCGTGGTGAGAGAGCAGACAGTCCCCTATGCACATGGATTGCTCATGGTCTTGGAGGTCCATGCAGTCCACTGAATAAATATGTAGCTAAAGTTAGGAAAATGCCATGGAGGAGAAAAATAAGGTTAGAAAGTAAAAGAAGGCTTCTCTAGGAAAAGTGACATTACACTGACCCCTAAAAACAAAGAGTAGGGGAACCGACTCTTTGGAGGAGTAGCATGTGGGAAGGCTCTGGGTAGAAAGAGCATGGGACTTTTCAGGACAGGAAAAAAAGGCCAATGTGGCTGCAGCCAAGCAGACAGAGGGAGGTCAGGCTATAGGGGAAGGCAGGGAGCAGACAATCTCGGTTATAGACTGGGGCTTAGCCTCTTAACGGGGGTAGGAAGTTGTTGGCAGAATCCGACCTGAGCTATTCTTGGAAAGGGCACCCTGGCTGCCAAATGGAGAATAAGAGGAGATAGAGCAGTCTGTTTAGCAGATGCTAGAAGTGGTCCAGCAAGGGGTGGTGGCTCATCACAGGCTAATGATTATGGCAATGGAGTAGAGCAAATACATTCAAGAGCCATTGGGAGATGGAACCTAAAAGATTTGCTGATGGAGCAGGTATGAGAGATGAGGGGGAGTGTGAGGCTCTCGGATTTCTGTCATGAGCAACAGGGTGGGAACAGGTGCCAGAGATGGAAGAATTGGCCGAAGATATTGACATGGGTGACAGGGAGGGGATCAAGGGCTATGCTTTGGAATTCTTACATTCGAGAGGCCAGAGAGGAAGTGGACAGCTAACGAACGGGCTTTAGGGATCAGGAAGGAAGGGCTGGACCAGGGAAGTGAATTTTGGAGGTAGAGGGCACATGAAGAGAGGACAGCAGGTGACAAGAGATGAAGTAAGAGAGAAGGCTGCCTCCAGGACTGATCCTTGTCATGTGATCACATGCAGACACTGTATGCAGCGATCCTGCAAGGACAGAAAGTGAAAAATAGCACTACGGAAGTTAATCAAACAGGGAGTTCAAGGAAAATGGTCGAGTGCAGCAAAATGAAGAATGAAAGGTGAATACTAGACTTTGCAATAAGAAAGCCATACACAAGAGCCACTTCAGTAGAATATCAGGAGTGGAAACCATATTATGTGGGTTGACGAGCAAACTGGAAGAGAGTGAAGGTAAATGTCAAAATATGTAGAGACAGATTTTTAGAAGAATACCCTGGAAATATTCTTATAATGTAGAGCATAGGACATTGTGGTTTTTTAAATGGGAGATAAAAGGCATATTTATACATCAAGAAGAATTTAAAAAGTAGAAAGGGAGAGAACTGGAGAGAAAACACACCCACCTGAGAAACCAGAAGCTACGGGATCAAGAGTAGAGATGCCACCCTTGGAAAGGTGGGCTCAGAGGTAAAAAGGGGGAAAATATAGCAATAGATGGTGGGGAGATGGGGAATTTGGTGGCTTCCATTTTCTCACTTGGTAAATGTATGGAATGTGTGAAGGTGGAAGGTGGGGAAGAAGGATGAGACAGGAAAGACAAGAAGGTTTGCAAAAGGTGGACAATGCATGGAAGTCACCACAGTTTGGGAATTCACAGAAAGATTGAATACTGTGGTGAAATAGGTGAGAGGAAATTTATACCGGCACCAATATGCTCATTTTGCTGCAGCCCCCTCTATTTCCTCTCTAAATTAATAGCATTTATCACCCACCCAGGCACTGGACATGAATGCTTGGGGTCATCCTGACCGTCCCTCTGCATGAACTTCTCATCAACCCTACGCATTCAAACTCCAAACTGCCCAGTCCCATGGCCGTTGAACTTGTTCAGGCCTTCAATATTGCCCACACCAACAAGGGCAGTAATGTTCAGCTTCCCATCCTCCAGGCTCTCCTCTCCCTTGACATCTTTCCCCAACCCCACTACTTTATTCACCACAGCCACTGGAACTGTTCACTGCAACACTGGCTTATTTCTATACCTCTTTGTTGCCTCTTTCTCCTGGAATTCCCTCTCTCCTTCTGGGCAAAGTTAATTTACTCCCTCATTTCCAGTCCTAGTGCTTCTGTGTCCAGCTCCTCATCAGACTGTGCGTTCCTCAAAAAAAAAAGATCAAATGTTCACTTCTGTGTCACCAATGCCCAGCAGACGGGACCAGCTACAAAATCTGTAGCACCCAGTGCAAAATGAAAATGCAGGCCCCTTGTTAAAAATTATTAAGAATCCCAAAATGGCAACTGCAGATCATTAAAGTAAGCGCAGCGGCTGGGCAGCCATGCAGGTCACAGAGACACGTAGCCAGCCCTACAAGCCAAGGGCCTGAAGCATAGCGTGTCCAAGGAATCACTGATGCGTAGAGAACTGAATGAGAACTAAACGCATTTAGATATAATCCTTCATCGAGTAAGGCAGTATTATGGTACATAAAGCCCTAGATTTGATCTGTGGTACAAACTAGCTGTCTGATCTTGGATAACTTTTTTGATCTTGACTTTCCCAATCTCTAAAATGAGAAGATCGCATTAGACAGCTTCTCACCCATACTTGCAAAATTCTAGAATCCATAAATGTGCTCAAGTCTCAGCTCATTTGACAAGCTCTCCTGCTAGCAAAGAAAAGAAGAAGGAGGAGGAGGAGGAAGAAGAGGAGAAAGAGAAGAAAAAGAAGAAGAAAACAAAGATACGAGTGAATTTCAGAATACCCAGGTGATCTTATTTATTTATAAACTCAGTATCTGTTAGGAGCTTTAAGGGTCCCATTCAAACAACAACAATGAGAATTTTAAATGAATATTAAGTTATGAACTTGTAATTAAATAAGAAGGTTCAAAAATTAAGGCTCAACCAGAACTAAACCCACACTTATGTGGTCAATTAATGTATGACAAGGGAGGTAAGAATATCCAATAGAGGAAAGACAGGCTCTTCAGTAAATGATGCTGGGAAAACTGGACAGCTGCATGCAAAAGAATGAAACTGGATCTCTATCTTCTACCATACACAAAAATAAACTCAAAATAGATTAAACTTAAATGTGAGACCTGAAACCATAAAATCCCTATAAGAAAATATACACAGTGATCACTTTGACATCAGTCTTTTCTAGATATGTCTCCTCAGGCAGGGGAAACAAAAGCAAAAATAAACTATTGGGGCCACACCAAAATAAAAAGCTTTTTCACAGTGAAGGAAACCATCAACAAAACAAAAGGCAACGTACTCAATGGGAGAAGATATTTTAAATGATATATCTGATAAGGGGTTAAATCCAAAATATATAAAGGACTTACACAACTCAACACCAAAAAAATAAATAATGTGATTGAAAATGGGCAGAGGTCTTCACAATATTTGTTCTTCCAATCCCTTTCTTTGTGTCTTCCTCAATTTCTTTCATAAGTAGTTTATAGTTTTCTGAGTACAGATTCTTTGCCTCTTTGGTAAGACTTATGCCTAGGTATCTTATGGTTTTGGGTGCGATTGTAAATGGGATCAACTCCTTCATTTCTCTTTCTTCTGTCTCGTTGTTGGTGTATAGAAATGCAACTGATTTCTGTGCATTGATTTTATATCCTGCCACTTTACTGAATTCCTGTATGAGTTCTAGCAGTTTTGGGGTGGAGCCTTTGGGGTTTTCCACATAAAGTATCATATCATCTGCAAAGAGTGAGAGTTTGACTTCTTCTTTGCCAATTCATATGCCTTTTATTTCTTTCTGTTGTCTGATTGCTGTGGCTAGGACTTTTAGTACTATGTTGAATAGCAGTGGTCATAGTGGACATCCCTGCCGTGTTCCTGACCTTAGGGGGAAAGCTCTCAGTTCTTCCCCATTGAGAATGATATTCACTGTGGGTTTTTCATAGATGGCTTTTATGATATTGAGGTATGTACCCTCTATCCCTACACTCTGAAGAGTTTTAATCAAGAAAGGATGCTGTACTTTGTCAAATGCTTTTTCTGCATCTATTGAGAGGATCATATGGTTCTTGTTCTTTCTTTTATTAATGTATTATGTCACATTGATCGATTTGCGGATGTTGAACCAACCTTGCAGCCCAGGAATAAATCCCGCTTGGTCGTGGTGAATAATCCTTTTAATGTACTGTTGGATCCTATTGGCTAGTATTTTGGTGAGAATTTTTGCATCCATGTTCATCAGGGATATTGGTCTGTAATTCTCCTTTTTGATGGGGTCTTTGTCTGATTTTGAGATCAAGGTAATGCTGGCCTCTTAAAATGAGTTTGGAAGTGTTCCTTCCATTTCTATTTTTTTGGAACAGTTTCAGAAGAATAGGTATTAATTCTCCTTTAAATGTTTGGCAGAATTCCCCTGGGAAGCCATCTGGCGCTGGGCTCTTTTTTGTTGGGAGATTTTTGATGACTGCTTCAATTTCCTTAGTGGTTATGGGTCTGTTATTGTGAAGATGTCAATGCTACCTAGAGCAATCTACACATTCAGTACAATCCCTATCAAAATACCATCAGCTTTTTTCAAAGAAATGGGACAAATAATCCTAAAATTTGTATGGAACCAGAAAAGACCCCGAATAGCCAGAGGAATGTTGAAAAAGAAAAGCAAAGCCGGCGGCATCACAATTCCGGATTTCAAGCTCTATTACAAAGCTGGAATCATCAAGACAGTATGGTACTGGCACAAAAACAGACACATAGATCAATGGAACAGAACAGAGAGCCCAGAAATGGACCCTCAACTCCATGGTCAACTAATCTTCAACAAAGCAGGAAAGAATGTCAAATGGAAAAAAGAGTCTCTTCAACAAATGGTGTTGGGAAAACTGGACAGCCACATGCAGAAGAATGAAACTGGACCATTTCCTTACACCACACACAAAAATAGACTCAAAATGGATGAAGGACCTCAATGTGAGACAGGAGTCCATCAAAATCCTAGAGAAGAACACAGGCAGCAACCTCCTCAACCTCAGCTACAGCAACTTCTTCCTAGAAACATCGCCAAAGGCAAGGGAAGCAAGGGCAAAAATGAACTATTGGGACTTCATCAAGATAAAAAACTTTTGCAAAGCAAAGGAAACAGTCAACAAAACCAAAAGACAACTGACAAAATAGGAGAAGATGCAAATAAAGGGCTAGTATCTAAAATCTATAAAGAACTTAGCAAACTCAACACCCAAAGAACAAACAATCCAATCAAGAAATGCGCAGAAGACATGAACAGACATTTCTTTTTTTTTTTTTTAAAGATTTTATTTATTTATTTGACAGAGAGAGAGAGCGAGAGCAGGAACACAAGCAGGGGGAGTGGGAGAGGGAGAAGCAGGCTTCCCGCCGAGCAGGGAGCCCAATGTGGGACTCGATCCCAGGACCCTGGGATCATGACCTGAGCCGAAGGCAGACGCTTAACGACTGAGCCACCCAGGCGCCCGATGAACAGACATTTCTGCAAAGAAGACATCCAAATGGCCAACAGGCACATGAAAAAGTGCTCAACATCGCTCGGCATCAAGGAAATCCAAATCAAAACCTCAGGGAGATACCACCTCACACAAGTCAGAATGGCTAAAATTAACAAGTCAGGAAATGACAGATGTTGATGAGGATGCAGAGAAAGGGGAACCCTCCTACACTGTTGGTGGGAATGCAAGCTGGTGCAGCCACTCTGGAAAAGTATGGAGGTTTCTTAAAAAGTTGGAAATAGAGCTACCCTACAACCCAGCAATTGCACTACTGGGTATTTACCCCAAAGATACAAAGGTAGTGATCTGAAGGGGTACATGCACCCCAGTGTTTATAGTAGCAATGTCCACAATAGCCAAACTATGGAAAGAGCCTAGATGTCCATCAACAGATGAATGGATAAAGAAGATGTGGTGTATATATACATATATATATATATATATATATGTATATATACACACACAATGGAATATTATGCAGCCATCAGAAAAAAATGAAATCTTGCCATTTGCAACGACGTGGATGGAACTAGAGGGTATTATGCTAATCAAAATAAGTCAATCAGAGAAAGACATGTATCATATGACCTCACTGATATGAGGAATTCTTAATCTCAGGAAACAAACTGAGGGTTGCTGGAGTGGTGGGTGTGGGAGGGATGGGGTTGCTGGGTGATAGACAGTGGGGAGGGTATGTGCTATGGTGAATGCTGTGAATTGTGTAAGACTGTTGAATCACAGACCTGTACCTCTGAAACAAAGAATACATTATATGTTAAAAAAAAAAAGAAGATAGTAGGAAGGGAAAAATGAAGGGAGGAAATCGGAGGGGGAGACGAACCATGAGAGACTATGGATTCTGAGAAACAAACTGAGGGCTCTAGAGGGGAGGGGGGTGGGGGAGGATGGGTTAGCCTGGTGATGGGTATTAAAAAGGGCACGTATTGAATGGAGCACTGGGTGTTATATGCAAATAATGAATCATGGAACACTACATCAAAAACTAATGATGTAATGTAGGGTGATTAACATAACATAATAAAATAAAATTAAAAAAAGAAGAAGAAGCCAGAAGATGTTGGAGCACTGCCTTCAAAACTATAAATAAAAACCATTTCAATAAAAAAAAAATGGGAAGAGGACCTGAATAGAAATTTTTCAAATAAGAATACAGATGGCCAATAGATACATGAAAACATACCCAACATTACTGATCATCAAGGAAATATAAATCAAAAGGTTGAAAAAATAATAATAATAAATTTTTAAAAAACAACGACATATCACTTTACACCTGTCAGAATGACTAGAGTCAAAAAAGACAAGAAATAACAAGGGTTGGTGAGGATATGGAGAAAAAGGAACCCTCTTGCCCTGTTGGTGAGAATGCAAATTTGTGCGGACACTGTGAAAAACACTATGGAGGTTCTTCAAAAAATTAAAAATAGAACTACCATATGATCTCGTAATTCCACTACTGAGTATTTTCCCTAAGAAAACAAAAATACTAATTCTTAAAGATATATGCACCCTTTTGTTTATTGCAGCATTACTTACAATAGCCAAGATACGGAAGCAGCCTAAGTGTCCATTGCTGGGTGAATGGATAAAGAAGATGTGGTATAATATACAATGGAATATTATCCACCATAAAAAAAGAATGAGATCTTGCCATTTGCAACAACACGGATGGACCTAGAGGGTATTAGGCTAGAGGAAACAAGTCAGAGAAAGACAAACATGGTACGATTTCACTTATAGGTGGAATAAAAAAAAAATGAATAAACAAACATAAAGCAGAAACAAATCCATAAATACAGAGAACAAACTGACAATTGCTGGAGGGGAAGAGGGTGAGGGGATGGGCAAAATGAGTGAAAGTGAAAAAGGGGTACAGACTGCTGGTTATGGAAGGATTAAGTCATGAGGATGAAAGGTACAATATAGGGAATATAGTCAATAGTTTGTAATATCATTGTATTGTGACAGATGGTAGCTATACTTGTGAGCACAGCATAACATATAGAGTTGTCAAATCACTATGTTATATACCTGAAACAACATAACGTGGTGTGTCAACTATACTTCATTTAAAAACATACAACCAAAACAATGAGGCTCAGGTAGACAAAGGAGAAGATAGAGGCATGACTTAAGTTGGGCAATATTCTGGTTTTCTGAATGCTTGCGATGAGCTTCACAAGGTGGCAGGCTTTGCAAATGCAAAGACAAACAATTCCATGTCCTGAACTCAAGAAATTTGTAATCTGGATTTCTGCACATCTGAACAGACATGGTTTCCCTCCCCAGGCTTTGTACTGAAAGATGAGTGTTTGGGCCCTCTGTATCCACTTAACAATAAGGAAAAGAACAATGCGATGCTGTGGTTAAAAGCACGGAAGCCAGTACAGTGCTTGGGTTAAGGGCTTAGACTCTGGAAATCAAATGGCCACTCCTTGTCTTGAACAAGCTACATATTAACCAGAAGCCTTAGTTGTTGAGGTGGTAAGTATCTGTACCTTCCTCTAGGAACTAGTTTAAAAACTGAGTGAGAGAAAGACTGCAAAGTACATTGCACCAAACACGTGTTAGTTTATATTTTTCCTGTATCCACTAGGCATGCATAAATTAATAATCATAGAGAAACTATTTGAAAACCTCACTCGACATACTCCTGAGATCTACTTCATATGTAATGTATGATCTAGGTTGGCTAGCTAGATTATCTTGTGCTCAATAATTAAACCAATTTCCGTTCTCTTGGCCTAAACATACTAGCTGTCTGGGTTAATTTCATAATGTTCTATTTTACACAGAGCTAGATATAATTAAAAGGAAATTCACAAAAAGGTTTTCTTAAAATAGTCTCAATGTATTTTGAGTGAAATATGACCCTCAAACTATCTTTAATTTTCCTAATAAATCTTTCTCATCAATATCAGTTTACTGCCACATAAAATAAAGAGGAGCCATTCACGAAATTTTTACTAACGTAATATCTATATGAACAAATCTTAAAAACTTAAAACCCTTTCTTACCTTTCAATTTTGGTTTATTCCCACCCCCTCAAAAAAACAAAAACAAACCAACCACTTTTAAAAATAAAACTGCCCGGCTCTAATAAAATAATACCCTCTCCTCTGCAGTATCTGATTCAGGAAAAAAATATCTCTGTAACAGTACTGAGGGCTGACAACATCAGACATCTTTTAGCAGAAAGTGCTCTTAGGACATACATGGTTCTTAGAATTTATTTTTCATTTTGAGGAAAGTCTATAAAGATTAATATTTCTAAATATTTAGGGAGCCAAAAAAAAGGAAAAAAATATCATTTGCTGTGTTATATTCTAAACACTTCCAAATTTTCAATGAAAGAGATAAGAAATTAAATATTTCTCACTGTTTGTAAGGGACACTCATTAATGCTGAAAAAATATTTTTTCCTAACAATCATATTTAAACTTATAATACACTCTGGTTGGGGTTACTCTCATGAAAATAAAAGATGGGCAGGTTGAAAATGCAAGTTGATGATTATTAGCTTGTTTTTTAAATTCAAAAATATCTTTACAAAGCTATTTTAATAAACTCCAAAGGATTTTGTAATTATTTTGTTCCACTGTTTTACAGTGATAAATAGTATTTAATGTTGTTACATCAAATACTGTTTGAGATAAGAAACAGAGTAGTGAGTGGGGAGATTAACCATTTTATTGTAATAGAATCTGGTGGGGAAAAGTCTTGTGACTGAATAGGAGAAAGTCCATTATAGTCACTTTACTTCAAAAGGAATCTTGATGTGATTGAAGTACAAATTCAATCTAGAAAGACTTTTAAAAAAGTAGACAAAAGCGATTTTATTTTTCAATGTATGATGCTATTGTAACAACTCACAAATATTTAGATACATCCTAGTTCCCCTAATTGATGAATATCTGTGGACAGATGGCCTTTCCATAGCAATTGGACACCAAAGGTATTTATTTTCTCTCCTCTGGATGCAGATATGCAAATTTACAAGTCTAACACAATTTCTCTAACACTCAACTGTGAAAATTCAAGTTTTCAATCACTTGGAAAAACTCTTCTCCTTTCTTGACTTTTTTGAAGATGTTAATCGCAATAACTGTAGAATATCTCTAATTTTTTACTCCAGTAAATATTCTATATCCATCCCTGAATATGATGAACTCAAAGATTTCCAAACACAGCCACATGGAATTTCTTTTAAATGCATACTTGGGATAGCACTTTCAAAGTTCCCATCACATTCAATCCCCTTACAAATTAGTGATGGTTCATGATGAAACGGGTTGTAGATAGTTGACACTGATACATTTAATTTATTTAGTCAAACGCTTTTCCTGCAGTTGTGTTCACATGGCTGCCTCCTGTAAATTATTCAAACTCTTCCTATTTCTCCTTTTTCCACCTTTAATTGTATCCCAGCAGGAAATAACAGCAAGTTAACTCAGCCTCCATTTCTTCAATTTCTCCATGAAGGAGTCCTCATATAAAAAGTATTCTTTTCTCCAAACATAAAAATACCGTTAGCCCCAAATGGAATTTTACAAATCACAGCAAACATTAAGACAAGGCAATTTTGCTCTAGTCAAAGCTGAGATGTTTTCTGAAATGACTTGATGTAGTCTTGCAGATCAACCAAAAATATGTACTAGCTTAATTCACCAATGTGCACGTTGGTCTTGGCTAAAGCAGAACATTTACATTGGGTGTGAGGTTACTAAGAGTGTAACTCCATGGAAGCATAGATTTGTGTGTCTTTGTCTTGTTCACTGCTGTATCCTCAGTACATAGAGGTTTGATGGCCCAAAGTAACTACTCAATAAACACTGTGGAATCATAAGTAAATAAAATTAATTGAAAAAGTCTTGACAAAAAGCCTTTAAAAAACTGTGAAAATTTTTATTTTATGTCTAGTAGACTTACCAACCAAAGAGGGTAGTTAGAAAGATAGAATTGTGCTCTAAAAATCTTACACAGAGAATTATGGGAACATGGAAATTAAAGTGCAGCTCCCTCACCCTCTCCTCCAATATGGCAGCTTCTCCAGAGCCTATGGTTTCTGGGTCTGTGGGCAGTGAGGGAGGCCTTGGGCTATTCTAACATCTATGAAAATGGCTGGTAGAAAATTTCATCCCTGTTCTCAGTCAGAGATCAGCATTAAGAAGCATGAGTTTGGTCCACAGAGACCTATAGACCCCTAGGGGAAGAGTGAGATCAGCTCCCCAAAAGAGGACCACATCGTCCTGATCTTCTGAAGAGCAACAAGTAGCTGAACCAGTGGGCTGAGCGCCCCCAACTCCTGAAGCAGTGAGATTTCAAGGAGACTGGGGATATGGGGAAGAGGAAAGCTCCTTCCAGGAAGGAGAATGGCCAAAGTGTTTCAACATTTCCTTTCCTTCATTTACAGAAAACCTGTACTTGGAATATCTGAACAACAAGCAAAGAAAATGAGCACAACCACACACACACACACACACACACAACCAGACCCATTAAGGGGGTCCAGTGGCAGAAACAGGAATATATACCCAGTGAAATAAAGTTCCTGGAAAAGATAGAAAAATTTCATAAAAAAACTAAAAGCACTAAAAAGATTCAGGAGCACCACAAAGATGTTCTTCAGCTAATAACGATCATTTTCTAATTTGACATCTACCAGATGAATATAAGGAGAGTATGGTTGTTTGAGACCCAAATTAGATCAACTGAAAAAATACATAAAGTTTAAAAAAATTACTAATACACACATACACATGCTATTTATATACATATACATATCACATACATACACAGAGAGAGAGAGAGAGACTACAGAATAGATACAGAAGATTTAACCTAAAAAATAAAGAGTTTCAGAAGGAGAAAAAGAAACAGTTGGGAGAGCCATAGTTATTAAATAAATAATGGAAATATAATTTCTTAATCTAAAAATGAAAACAAGAGAAAAGAGATCAGGCAAATTCTGGTGAAAATTTCTTAAACTTCAACAATAGGGAATATCTTACAATGTTCCAGGCAGAAAGAATAAGCCACCTACAAAGGAGAGAATATAAGAGTCTCATCTGACTATGTTTTCAACTATATAGTCTCAAGTCAGTGGGATACCCTTTACTATCTACTGAAATGAAAGAATGAAACTCAAAATCTTATACCATTTATGTGTCAGAGGAAGATGTTGGAGAACAGCAAAATTCAGTAGTACATCATCCACGTTCTTTACAGGAGAAAAATACTTAAATCAATATTAAGGGGATAACAAATGAAAGAGAATTGAGATGCAAAGATAGGGTAACAGAGGAAAGCAGCCCCTGATTTCTGGTAGCTCAGAGCTAGGTCTCGGCATTCTCCCATTGAACATAAACAATCTCACAGCACATGAGCATCAGAAAAAGCCCTTCTGTCCTTGATGGTCATGTCAAAAATAAAACCACTCTGTAATCATGTCCAAACTCAGACCAAAATATGAACATGGTCCAAACCAGAAAAGAGCAGACATCTTCCTTTCCCAGCTAATACCAGTGATGTCTGCCACTCTACCAATTATATCTGTAGCTTCACTCACGCTACCCTCCTTGAAGATAAGAGTTTTTAAGATGCCCAATAATAGAACAACACCTGTTCCTTGCAGTATCCAACCCACTTCCTTAAGCCATCCCCCAAATCCCTAAACAAAAACCCGAATTCTATAAATCCTTTCTACCATCCTCTAAGGCTCCCCATGGTTTCTTATGGTATCAGCTGCCTCATTGTCATAAACAATAAATTCAACTTGCTCAACTACAGGTATATCCCTGGTGGTCTTCAGCTGAATGACACTGACACTGAGGATAAAGAGAAGAGGAAACAGTAGTGAGCAAGGAACTCTCTCCTTTATAAAAATGGGTAAAGTTAAACTGACTGGGAATTTGTAAAAAAAAGCTTAATATAAAGAACCTTGAAATTGAAGAGATACACTGCAAGTGAAAGTCTATTAGGGTAGAATTAAGAGTGCCAAACTACTTCAGTAAACCCTAAAATTGTTGAGGGTAGGAAGACTGGTGTACCTCAGGGTAGAGAAAACTGGAAAAGTAAAAGCAATGCAAATGATCTCATGAGGAGGGCAGGCAGAGGAAAGGATAACTTTGTAACAAACGTATTTTCATTTATTCAACAACTATGCATTAATTGCCTTACTGTACACAAGTTATTTTTCCAAGTACCCCAGATACAACAATAAATGAAGCCATACAGTTTTTGCCCTCGTGGAGCTTTTATTATATTAGGGAAAGACAGCAAATAAAATATACATATAATGTGTTTACATATGGTAAAGATGTCTGAAGAAAAATAAAACTGGATAAGGAACCAGAATATGATGGGAGATGCTCTTGTAAATACTCTGTTGAGGGCGCCTGGGTGGCTCAGTTGGTTAAGCGACTGCCTTCGGCTCAGGTCATGATCCTGGAGTCCCGGGATCGAGTCCCGCATCGGGCTCCCTGCTCGGCGGGGAGTCTGCTTCTCCCTCTGACCCTCCCCCCTCTCATGCTCTCTCTATCTCATTCTCTCTCTCAAATAAATAAATAAAATCTTTTAAAAAAAAAAAAAAACAACTCTGTTGAAGCAACAATCCGGCAGAGACCTGAATAGAGTCAGGAAGCACCACACATACCTTGGGTAGTTTAGCAAGGCAGAAGAAAAAGTGAGAGTAAATGTCCCTGAATTGACTATTCCTGTGTTTTATTTTTTTAATATTTTATTTATTTATTTGAGAGAGAGAGCACGAGAGGGGAGAGAGGCAGAGGGAAAGGGGCAGAGAGAGACAGACTCCCCACTGGGCAGGGAGCCCCATGCAGGGCTCCATCACAGGATCCTGGGATCATGACCTGAGCCGAAGGCAGACACTTAACCGACTGAGCCACCCAGGTGCCCCTCTTTCTGTGTTTTGTAACAGCAAGAAGCCTAGTGAGGCTGGAGCACAGTCAATGGGGAAAGGTAACAAGATAAGAGAGAAGCCAGGGACCAGCTCATGCAGGATTTTGGATTTTGAACAAATAGAGCATTTTCTTACAGAACAAGAAATCACACACTCAGCAGCTACATTGGTTCAGTTGCCCAGAATCTATGCCAAGCTGTTTTCTAACCTTCCTCTTCCTCTACCCTTAGAACACTGACTTTTCATTGTCTTCATTCTCCATTACCTCGCAGCAGATAGGGTTGTTGCAGCTCATGGAATCATGTCCTCACACTAGAGGCCAAGCAGGAATGAAGCAGAAATGTAAAAGCGTTCTCTCCTGAAGATCTGTGGGGTTTTTCTTCTTTTTTTAATCAGAAAAGGATTCTTCTTAGGTCTCATTGATTAGACTATGCCACAGGCCTGGATTTAGAGTGAGCTCTGACAAAAGGAAATGGGATGTCAATTATACCATAGGGGTAACACTAACCATCCCTAGGAATGGGCTCTTAGAGGCCACCCTTTTCCAGATCAAGGTATAAGTTGGAGTTCTATTAGCAAGATAAAAAGGGAGAAGGAGGAATGGCGATGGGGTACGCGACCAAAAAGTCTGCTACCAAAATCCACAATATCTAAAAGTTCAAGGAAGGAAATTCAGGTGTCACATCACATTTTTCAAATGCTAAGGAAGCATTTGAAAAAAACTCAAATTAGCATTTAATCCCAATGAAACTATTTGTAAAATCAGAAGATTTTACAAAAACCAAGAGAATATATTATCCTCAACTTTAACTCAATATTATCTTTATCTCATTTGAAATCAGAGCTGAAAGCAATGGCCACTATTCCATTTCTCTAAAGATTTTATTTATTTATTTGATAGAGAGGGAGAGCACAAGCAGGGGGAGCAGAGGCAGAGGGAGAAGCAGACTCCCCACTGAACAGGGAGCTCGATGCAGGGCTTGATCCCAGGACCCTGAGATCATGACCTGAGCCAAAGGCAGATGCCCAACTGACTGAGCCACCCAGGCGCCCCTCCATTTTTATTTCATAGTCTTAGAGGATCTAGTGAATGCAATAAATCATGAAAATTAAATCATCTATACAAATGCTTAGAAAAAAGAAAATATAAAACTGCCTCTTTTTCTGATAGGATCAGAAAACATAAGATACTCTACTATAAAGTAACTGGTAGAATTAATATACAATTTGGGGACGGTGCTTGGTATCAAAATCAATAGGTTTTCTCTATTCACAAAATGCACCTGGAAACGTAAATCAGAATATATTTTATCCTCAACTAGTAAAAAAAAAAAATAGAAAAACCCATAAAATGTTAAGGAATACATTTAGCAAGAAAGACAGTAATTCTATGAAGAAAAAAAAAATCTTCTTGATGAGAACCAGTGGAAAGATACAATTTTTTTTTTGGGATGGAAAGATTTACTATCACATGCACACACTCACACACACAACAAGCCTTCTAATACATAAATTTAATCTAGTTTTTATTAAAATCCAGCAGCCAGGATTTTTTATTAGATGAAATGATCTTAAATTTTATATGAAAGCATTCAATAATGTCTTTTTAAAAAAGCTGTGAAATAGAAGCATATGTATAATCCCCAAAGAAATGTGTTAATATTCTTATTTTTTATAGATCACAGTACTGAAGCTCAGAAGTTAACTATGCTGTCCAGGGTTACATTCCTAGTCAGTGAACCGGGACTCAAATTCAAGTCAGCCTAACTCCAAAGCACATATTATTGTCATGGAGTCACACTGAGTCTATAATTATTAGGATGATTGCCTGACACACCTATCAGCTTCACTAATGCATTTTTGTTGGATATTAAACTATTTTATTAAACAATTTTGTTGGATATAAAAATAAGAGTCAGAGACTAATAATCTTATCCTTTTTAAAATTTACTCATTTAATTTACTAATTATTTACTACTAAATCAGTTTTATTATTTATTATGTAATTATATATAATAAATTATAATAAATAAAAGTTTACTTACTCATATGAGCCAGGCATCTACTATACTCCCCATGTCCTAGGCGAGGACATTTCCTCTATATACATGTCCTGATTTGGTCTGCAAGGGCCTACTGATGTGATACTGAGTTGAACAAAAAGAAATTCAAGGAAAGAAACCATTCTATTGAAGTCTTTGCATTCTTTCCCTGCAAACCAACCCTGGTATTGCTAGACCACCTAAAGTCTGAGGAGGAACAGAGACCACATGGATTTCCAGAAGAGAAAAGTAATCCAAGGGTCCATTCAAAAGTTCACTCACAACAAACTGACACAAATATGGGAATATGACCCAAAAGGGGAAAAGGTACATGTTTGTGTGTTTGGGGAAGGGTAGAAGCTTTGGGTCCTCTCAAGAATCTAAACTATGCAATTCATAGATTATTTTGACTCAATTTCTATAGGAAAATTTCAGAATAGAAAGTTAATGTTTCTGTTAATGAACCCCTACTGAGCAAAGTGCTTAATGTTCATAATTTTTATTATGATATATTTTGTGCAACTCAATTAGAAATATTGAATAAGGGGCACCTGGGTGGC
The DNA here is from genome assembly GCF_002201575.2 of Neomonachus schauinslandi. Lineage (NCBI taxonomy): Eukaryota > Metazoa > Chordata > Mammalia > Carnivora > Phocidae > Neomonachus > Neomonachus schauinslandi. The sequence goes on along the minus strand of NC_058406.1, from coordinate 119,494,359 downwards.
TCAGTCGTTAGGCATCTGCCTTCGGCTCAGGTCATGATCCCAGGGCCCTGGGATTGAGCCCCACATTAGGCTCCCTGCTCAGCGGGAAGCCTGCTTCACCCTCTCCCACTCCCCCTGCTTGTGTTCCCTCTCTCGCTGTCTCTCTCTCTGTCAAATAAATAAATAAATAAAATCTTAAAAAAAAAAAAAGAAAGAAAGAAATGTTGAATGAGGAAAGATACTTTTTGTCAAAGCTCTTCAAGTAAATTCAATAAATATTTTCTAGTATCCATTATGAGCAAGGAACTGGACTATGTATAATAAAAGCTGATTAAAATATTGTTCCCAGGGAATTTACAATCTCATGTGTAGAACAAGAATATACACCTCAAGAAATAATGTGATGGTACCAAAGACACTATGGAAGCACAAATCATGTGGAAAGATTTATTTTACTAAGAAGATTCAAGGAGGAACTATATAAACTGGGACTGGAAGTCTCTTTTTTCAAACACATTTAATTTTTTTAATTCCATTATAGTTAACATACAGTGTTATATTAGTTTCAGGTATACAACATACTGATTCAACAATTCCATACATCATGCAATGCTCACCATGACAAGCACACTCCTTAATCCCCATCACCTATTTAACACATCTCTCCACCCATCTCCCCTCTAGTTACCATCTATTTGTTCTTTATAGTTAAGAGCCTATTTCTTGGCTCTCTTTTTTTTGCCTTTGCTCATTTGTTTTGTTTCTTAAATTCCACATATGAGTGAAATCATACAGTGTTCATCTTTCTCTGACTGACTTATTTTATTAGCATTATATTCTAGCTCCATCCATGTCATTGCAAATGGCAAGATTTAATTCTTTTTGATGGCTAAATAATATTCCATCGTATTACCACATCTTTATCCATTCATCTATGGATGGACACGTGAGCTGCTTCCATAATTTGGCTATTGTAAATAATGCTGCTATAAAGATAGGTGTGCAGGACTGGAAGTCTTTGCTAGGCTACTGACAGGTGAGGATGGGAAGAAGAGAAAGAAGTCATTAGGTGAGAAAACACATGGAGACTAGAAAGTACAGGTTATGCCAAGGCTGAGGCAAGCCTGCATGGCTGGAGCACAAACAGCTGGGATGAGATGTGTGTGCTTCACAGGGGAGGTGGGCAGGGAGATAGCATGGGCAGGGGGCGTAAAGGGAGACAGAGAAAGCAAGATGAGAACTGGATTGTGAAAGGAGTATGCCAGAATTTGTACTTCCTCTTTAGGTTATAGAGACCCACCAAAAAAATTTTAATAGGTTGTGAGGGAATAATCCAGGAATTTCTCTTCCCACTTGAAATACATTGAGACCGCCCTTTCTTTCTTTCCTATAAGATGTTTTCTGAAAAGAGATCTGCAAGGAATTTAGAAATATTCCATAATAAATTTTCTATAAACAAACAAACAATAGGCGAAAACATATGTCTAAGTATCTATATTCTAAGTGCAGACAAAGGCCACTGACTTGCTTCCCATTAGCTCCCCCATGAAAGCTCCCTTGCACCTCAATCTTGTACTGAAATGAACTGGCTTCTCTCCAGGTAAGAACACAAATTAGGCTCCTAATCTGCTCACCACTGAATGTCAACGGTGCCTCCTCATGTTGGAATTGTTTCTGTAAATCAGAAACCAAGACTAGCTGGGCTACTGGTACTTGCTAGGGAATTGCAAGCTGATTGGCACTGGGAACCTGCCAAGAATACTAATATTTGGAAGTGATAGTTTAACAGGAATCCATTCATTTAAATTATACAAGTCCTATTATATTAAAATGTAATATAAATAGAAGATTCCTGGACAGCATTATCTCTGATTCCACAGAGGATCCCGGCATTGAAATACGGTGTAGTATTGTGCCTTCTACCTTTGAGAGTATGGAAATAAGGACTATGCACTTTAAAAATATTTCTGCATCTTCTTTTATATAAATAGAAAAAAAAACACACAAAGATACTGACCACTGTGTTTTACCTCTTCTTTATATTTGGCCTGCTAAGATAAATTTTATATTCTTTTACTTTCAAAGTAAGGCTTATACGCTGTTCTGTCAGAAACTAAATCCTGAACAATTTATTACAAAGGGAATACTGTGCTGAATTTAGGAAGCTCAGAGACAAATTAATGGCCCAATGATAAGATTCTGTTGCATTCAGACATCTGGTATGATCACTTCCTTCCTATAAACCATCTCTGCTCTATTTTAAAATTCAATTTGATTTAACAAACATTTACTGAGTATCTACAATATACCTAGGACTAGGCTAGACATTTGGGATGCAGATATAAATAAGTATCTTATCTTGCACTTTAAAAAGATATGTAAGCTATCGCAAGTCCAGTAAATGGAAGAACGTACATCATAAATAAATATGCCGACATGCATAATACACATTCAATTTTCTAGGAGAAAAGTTGTGTCTAATTTAGCCTTTCTTTTTCTTTTTTTTTTTTCCAATATAAAGTATAGAAAATTGAGTTGATAAATCATGTAAAGCTCTAAATAAAGAAAAACTGTGATTGCTTTCAGGCTTCCTGGCTCAGGTATCTCTGCAGGGATTTGTGTTATCCTGGTCTATCAACTCCAGACAAGGGACTGGACAGGGATGGAATCTAAAGGCCCTTGGGTGTCGAGTTTCATCCAAAATTCAGGAAATGGCATCAAGAATGGGCAGTGAGGTCAATAACTGTTGTGTTGGCACAGAATGCTCTGAGAGCCACACTCAAAATCCTAATGCAGAGTCCAGCGAGGGACAGGACAGGACAGACCAAGCACAGGACAGAGCCCATCCTGAGGCTCAGGAAACCTCTGATGACTGCTCCATGCAACATAATCAGCTCCGGCCTCAGCTGGTTGTAGGTTCAGCCCCTTAAACTGTTATTCTCACCCCAGGGACGCCTTAAAAGAACATCAGAGCTCCAGATAATGAGATCTACAAAAGCCAGAATTTCCAAAAAGGAGCTGACAGTATCTTTGTAGGCAAGGTGCACAATATACATTTATTTGTGTATTCTCTCAACTCTTCTCTGTCATAAAATATATATCGTAGCAGAAGCAATATTTTGCCAAGGTTTTATAGCTGGCAACTTCAGATCAATGGCTTAGAAGGCATACATTCTCAATTTTACAGTGACTTTTTCTTCTCTAGTGAATACCTGCATTGGCGGGGGGGGGGGGGGGGGCTTTTGCATTGGTGAAACCTGGGATATATCAGGGGAAAGATCAAAGAAGTGGCTTTATAATGAGTATTGAAGTATCCTAGAAGAGTGCCTTTTTATCTTCCAGAAATAGTCATATACTTGAAATTAAAGAGTCATTCTGGTGTATTCCTGGACCAATGCTTTAAAATATTGCTTTGCCACTTTTCACTAAAAAGAATCTGAAAACTAAAAGGTCAGCGTTCCCCACCAGCTTGCTCTCAGATGCATGTATGTCTACACCCCTGAACTGGGATCTCACTGAGGCCATCTATACTACACTTATCTAGGAATCCTGAATCGCTTATATTTAGGTAATTACATGTGAGATTTTCCAGGTTCAGGGTTTATTTTTGCATCTCACTTACACCATGTTTTACCCCTTTCTTCCTATTGAAACTCTCCCCACTGTGCTTCATTACTGCTGGATCCTGAATGAGCCATGCACTCTGAAACTAAGTACCACAAGAGTCTACCATTTTAACCAGAATAGCGAGGACGACAGCAAGCACTACAGGAAGCAGAAAAAAGAGGAGTGGCCACCACCGTGTCCTCCCTAAATCCTAGTCACAGGGGTGACAATGACCAAAAAACCGACAGCATCCCAGAGTGCCACAGTTTTCCGAGCCAGCCAGCACCAGTGCCATGTGGCCCACCCCCTCCCCCAGCAGAGAGACCCCCCTTCTCAAACCAGTTCAGGCTGCCTCTCCTATGGGGACCACATTCAGATGTAGAAGAGGCAGGTGGCATTCTGGGCTGTGCCATCTCAAGGTCCAAGAGAGGAAAAGCTGAGGAAGGAGTTCATAGTTCCTAGCAAGGCAGGCAGGAAAGTATTTCAGCTTTTCCATGGACAAGAACAGGATTTTCCAACTTTCATTTTCACATATCACCTTCATAATCCCTGCCACTTTTGTGCTGTCTGTTGTATGAGTTCCCTTTAAATCAATCCATTGTAAAAAATGCGGAAATGTATCCTTAAAGGAACCAAAGAGTCTCATGGGCCCGTTATATTTATTTCTAAAGTATGTAAAACAGAAAATGTTTCAAATAAAGTGTTTGCCCACGGATCACCTAGGAGTCATGGCTTGAAATTAAGAACTTCCCAATCTATAACCACACTTGCAAGTTTTTTGTTTTTAAGATTTTATTTATTTATTTGAGAGGGAAAGAGAGCGAGAGAGCACATGCAGGGGAAACAGCAGAGGGAGAGGGAGAAGCAGACTCCCTGCTGAGCAGGGAGCCGGAGAGGGGGCTCGATCCCAGGACCCTGGGATCATGACCTGAGCCAAAGGCAGACACTTAACCCACTGAGCCACGCAGCTCCCCCCTGGCCCACACATACTTGCAAGTTTTAAGCATAAATATTGTCAGTTCATTTGGAAACTCAGGAAGCAAAAGCATTGCAGATGATTGGTTTTAGGAAGCTATGTAATGAGTGCAGCTTCTGTTTGGTGCGGTTTCAGGAGCTCTTGTTACTGCTCCATCATGGGCTCTCCTCCCATTCCTGCAACCTGCAGAGCCGCTGAGGCAGCCAGGCATCTTCCTCACACAGATCTGCGCCTCGTAAACAAAGCATCTGAAACTCTAGCAGGGTTAGGTGCCCTATAGCCAGAAATCCTCAGAATAGGATCCTCAGATCAAAAGACAAGGAAAGTCAGACCTTGAAAGGAAAATAGTCTAATTACCTGTTTTCAGGAGTCCATGGGAAATTTATTAACAATCAATTGGCCATTACAGAGAATGGACATAATGGTTAACAAGATGGAAGAAACGGTCTCTGCACTAACACGGCTGTTAATGAAAGGACAAAATGCAGAACTGACTTGAAGGGTGCTGACAGTATAATGTCTGTAGCCATGAAAATGAGGCACTAGGAAAGCTAATTAGCAGGTAACTGTGCAACACACAAAAACAATTTTTCTTCAATGGGAAACACCAAAAACATTCAGACCTTTAGTGTATTAAAAGGGAATCTACAACTGAATACTTAAACATCTTTTTGATTGGACAAAACAGTTACACACAGTGAAATGCAAAGATCTTATTTATACAATTCAGTGAGTTTTGACAAATGTATACCCTGCTTTAGCCAACAACCCAGTGGAGATCCAGAAATTTCACCATTCCAGAAAGTTCTCTGTTGCCACCTTCCACTCAACTTCTCTTCCTCCTCCCCCAGCCACAAGGAACTGTCATTCTGGTTTCTATCACAAAAAGTTCTTGAACTTCAAATAAACATATTGTAAAGTAAGAACTTCCATGTTTCCTTCTAGAAATTTCTGTCTGACTTCTTTCTCTTAATATTTCTGAAACTCACATTATTGTGTGTATGCATAGTTTATTCTCTCTTTAGTGTGTAATACCACAATTTATTTATTCATTCTTCCATTGAAGGACATTTGGGTTGCCTCCAGGTTGGGAATATTATGAATAAAATAACTACAAAAACTGTGAACAGGTTTTTGTTTTGATATATTTTCATTTTTCTTGTGTAAATACCAAGGTGTGGAATTCTGGGGTGGGGAGTAAGGATATGTTTATATTTCTAAGAAACTGCCAGTTTTTCAAAGCATTTGTACCATTTTACATCCTGATGTGTGAGGGTTTCAGTTGCTCCACATTCTCACCACCGTTTGTCCATCTTTTAGCATTAGCTATTCTTTTTTTTTTTTTTAAGATTTTATTTATTTATTTGAGAGACAGAGCAAGAGAGAACATAAGCAGTGGGAAGGGGAGAGGAAGAGGCAGAGGGAGAAGCAGACTCCCTACCGAGCAGGGAGGGCGATTAGGGGCTCCATGTGGGGCTCCATGTGGGGGTCGATCCCAGGACCCCAAGATCATGATCTGAGCTGAAGGCAGACACTTAACCGACTGAACCACCCAGGGGCCCTAGCATTAGCTATTCTAGAGGATACAAAATAGGATTTTACTGTGATTTTAACTCCTGATGAACAATAACTTGAGAGTATTTTTCATATGCTTGTCATTTGCATATGTTCTTGTGTGAGTATCTCTTCAAGCCTTTTGTCCATCTTTAAATTGGGCTATTTGTCTTTTAATTATTGGTTTCATTAGTTTTTAAAATATTGTAAATGCAAGTCCCTTGTCAGGAAGGAATAATGCAAATATTTTCTGCAGTGTCTTGTCTTTGTCTTTTCATTTGCAAAATTTGTCTTTTGATGAACCCTTTTTCATTTGATGAACTACCATTTATCATTTTTTTTTCTTTAAGGTTAATGATTTTGTCTATTGCTTTTGCCTGTTCCAAGGTTGCAATGCTATTCTCCCATGTTTTCTTCTAGAAAATTACAAGTTCAGCTTTTATATTTATCTCTATGATCCATTTCAAATTAATTTTCTTGAATGGAATGAAATAGGGGTCAAAAGTCATATTTTCCCATATGTCAATCTGATGTTCCAACACCATCTGTGGGAAAGATCTTCTTTACTCCATTCCATTGCCTTGGTGCCTTTGTCAAAAATTAATAGACCAGATACATGTGAATCTATTGTGTACTTTTTATGTTCTTTTAATCTGTGTGTCTATTTTTATGCCAAGCCACACTGTCTTGATTATTGTAAGTTTATAGCAAATTTTAAAGTCAGGTAGTATGAGTCCTCTAACTTTGTTCTTCTTTATCATGATTGCTTTGTATATATGGGTCCTTTATATTCCATATATATTTTATTTTTTTTTAAATTTTTTTAAGGATTTTATTTATTTGTTTGACAGACAGAGAGATAGCGAGAGCAGGAACACAGGCAGGGGGAGTGGGAGAGGGAGAAGCAGGCTTCCCACCGAGCAGGGAGCCCGATGCGGGGCTCGATCCCAGGACCCTGGGATCACGACCTGAGCCGAAGGCAGACGCTTAATGACTGAGCCACCCAGGCGCCCCTATTCCATATATATTTTAGAATCAGCTTATCAATTTGTTTAAAAAGTTAAGATTTTTTATTGGTATTGTGTTGAATCTATATTTTGCAGTTTTCGAGTATATTGTTTTATAAATAACAATCATGTTGATTGGCTTAAAGTGTGGTTTAATTCTTTTACACCCTTATTGATTATCTTTTTGTCTGATTTTCCTACTGATTACTAAGAGTTGTTAAAATTGCTGATCGTGAATTTATCTAATCTTCCCTCTAGTGCTGGCGGTTTTGCTTAATATATCTTGAAACTATGTTAATAATTGAGTGCACATTAAGGGGGCGCCTGGGTGGCTCAGTCTGTTAAGCATCTGTCTTCAGTTCAGGTCATGATCCTAAGGTCCTGGGATAGAGCCCCATAAGGAGCTCTCTACTCGGCAGGGAGTCTGCTTCTCCCTCTCTCTCTGCCCACCACCTTGACTACTTGTGCTCTCTCTCTGTCAAATAAATAAATAAATAAAATCTGCACATTAAGATTGTTTTGAATCAACCCTTTTCTCATTATAAAAACTTCCCCCCTTTGTAACTGGCAATACTTTTTTCTGATTTCCATTGTGTCTAATATTCATAAAGCACATAGATTTTTGATGTTTGTTGTTGGCATAGCACATCTATTTTTATCTTTGATTTTTTTATTTTTAATTTTTTAATTTTTTCATTGTATTGTGATATAATTGCCATATCACACTGTATAAGTTTAAGGTATACAGCACAATGATTTGATGTGATACATTGTGAAATGATTATCAAATAAGTTTAGTTGACGTTCATCATCTCATATAGATAAACACACATACACAAATGTTTCTTTTTCTTATGATGAGAACTTTTAGGATTTACTCTATTAGTAGCTTTCAAATATACCATAAAGCAGTATAATGTATCTATACATCCACTTAAATTTTTTTGATTTGAATATAGTTGGCACACAATGTTACATTAGTCTCAGGTGTACAAATAGTGATTCAACATATGTACCTGTTATATTATGCTCACCACAAGTGTAGCTACCATCTGTCACTATACGACACTATTACAATATCATTGACTATATTCTTTATGCTGTGCCTTTTACTCCTATGACTTATTCATTCCATAACTGAAAGCCTGTACCTCCCACTCTGCTTCACCTATTTCACCCATCCCCTCTCCCACTTCCCTCTGGCAAACCTCAATTTGTTCTCTGTATTTATAGGTCTGATTCTGCTTTATGATTGTTTATTCACTTGTTTTGTTTTCTAGATTCCACATATGAGTGAAATCATATGGTATTTGTCTTGTCTTTCTCGGTCGACTTATTTCACTTAGTGTATACCCTTTGGATCCATCCATGTTGTCACAAATAGCATGATCTCATCTTTTTTAATGGTTGCATAATATCCCATATGTGTGTGCGCGCGCGTGTGTGTGTGTACACACATCTTTATCCATTCATCTATCTCCAATCTTTGATTTTTTTTTAAGTAAGCTCTACACCAACATGGGGCTCGAACTCACCACTCCGCAATCAAGAGTTGCATGCTTTATGGACTGAGCCAGCCAGGCACTCCTCAACTTTTGATTTTTAATTGCATATATCAAGGTTTTGATTTTTTATCCAGTCTGACAATATATAGTTTTTTTAAAAAAGACTTTTATTTATTTATTTATTTGACAGAGAGAGACAGCGAGAGAGGGAACACAAGCAGGGGGAGTGGGAAAGGGGAAGCAGGCTTCCCACCCAGCAGGGAACCAGATGCAGGGCTCGATCCCAGGACCCCGGAATCATGACCTGAGCCGAAGACAGATGCTTAATGACTGAGCCAGCCGGGTGCCCCTGACAATATATAGCTTTTAACTGGAGTGTTTAATCAATTTATTTGATGCAATTATTGGTGTGTTGAAATTTTCTATAGCATCATAACATATTTGCTAATTTGTCAGTTATGATTTTTATATAACTGTTCCTCTTCTCTTTAGGCCTTCTTTAAGGTCATTTTATTTTATTTTCTCTGTTGGTTCAAAGCTACATCTCTTTGAACCTACTTTTTGTAGGAGTTATAAATGCATCCTTTATTTATCACAGTCTACTGAAAAATTAATATTCTACTTCATGTAAAATATAAGAATCTTATTGCAATATAATTTCATTTATTCATACCATTTCTATATCATATATTTTACATCTCTGTGATATAATACTCATAATGCAATTCCATTATTTTTATTTTTGTCTTTTAAGGAAATAAATTAAAAATATTTATCTAGATATTTATAATTTTTGATGTTATTCTTTGCTATTTGTGGATCTGATTTTCTCTCTCTTATCATTTCTCTCGAGCTTCAAGAGTTTCCTTTAGCATTTCTTGCAGTGCAGTTCTGATGCCAACAGATTACTTTAGATTTTGTTTATCTGAAAACTGTCTTTATTTTATCATGACTTTTGAAGGACATTTTTAACTTGGTATAGTATACTAAGTTATTACATGACCTTTTCTTCTTCCAAAACTTTAAAGATGATATCCATTGTTTTTCTGTTCTTCACTGTTACTGATGAAATATTAGCCATAATTCATTTGGTATACATATATTCCCTATATATAATGTGTCTTTTTGTTTTCTTCTGGCATCTTTGAAGACTTTACCTTAGGTAATCAACAGTTTGATTATAACATGTGGTTCTCTTTGTACTTATTTTTCTTGGGGTTTACTAATTTCTCGAATCTGTAAGTTGATTTTTCTTCATGACATTAGGAAACTTCCGTCATTTCTTCTTCAAGTACTATTTCTTTTTCCATCCTCTTCTTTCTATCAATTTGATATTGCTCCACATGTCACTGAGGTTCTGTTCATTTTTTTTTTATAATACTTTATCCCTTTCCTAAGGTTTTACATCTTTTCATTAGTTTTTCTTTAAGTTCACTAGCTCTTTTCTCTTAATGAGCAATCTGCTGGTAAGCCCATTACAGGAATTTTTCATTTCTGATATATTACTTTTAAGTTTCAGAATTTCTGCTTGGTTCTTTTTTTACTTTCAATTTCTCTGCTGAGTTCTTTTCATGCATCATTGACATGTCTTCCTTTAAATATTCCTGGACATATTTATAGTAGAGTTTTTAAAGTCCTTGTCTGTTCATTCCAATACTTTGATTAACCAGAAGTCTGTTTCTATTGTCTATGCTTCCTCTAAATTCTGGATCACTTTTTTTATTTATTGTGCTGGTTCTTTGAATATCTAATATATTTTTTTATTCTGGCCATCATGGCTCAAGTCACGTGGAGTCTAAATTACATTGTCCTCCTTTAAAGGACATTGGTATTTGTTAGACTAATGGCAGGATCTCTGTATCCTACCAGGAATGGTTTTATGCTTTATATAGTAGGTCTATTTTGTTTTATTCCCTATTTGTTTTATTTTATTTTATTTAGAGTGTAATGACTCTTAACTCTTGAACATGGCTTTTGGTAATACCAATTGCCTGAAGGGTGGTCAGGGAGGCTTCCTTACTCTGCTCCACCAGAAATCCAGTGGCTCCAGGACTGCAGGGTATCACCTCTATGTTCATCTCTTGGTCCTGCAGCAGCCTCTCTGTGCTGGGCTTTACCGGGCCTCACTCTGAACATGTGTGGCCCAGTTCACAGCCAGTGTCTTGAGACATAACCACACCAACTCCTTAGTTCCACTGTCTCTCTCTATATTCTGCTTCACAAATTTCAGTCCCGATCCCCAGTACCTGTCTCCTCCTATCAGCAAGACCACTGCTCTCTGGGCAGGCTCCTGTTTCACCTTCAGAAATCACCCTACGGTGTCTCTCTTCTCTCAAGGTCACAGTCCTGCCCTGAGTAGTGTTTAACACCTGAAAACCATTGCCTCATCTATTTTGCCCAGCATTATAGCTGTTTATGTCAAAAGAGTAATTCAATATCAGTCACTTCATCTTCCAGAAGCAGAAGTCTACAGGTAATTAAAGCAGGATTTTAAAAATAAATAAAGTGAACTTTATTCAAGGACATATCCTAAGCCCATGTTAACTTATCTTAATCCTTTCCATAAAACAAAAAAGTTTAAATCCCCTTGTTTTGGATTTCTAATTGGGGAAACAGCTTTATATAAACAAATTTCATCTCAACTTTAAAGATGACCATATATTAGATGGTTTCAGAGAACATGATAAATTTTAATACCACACAAGCTATGTCACATAAAGGATAATGACTCATCTTCCTTTCCAGTGAAAGAGGTCAGTCATCAGCCACAACCCACAGCCCACAGAGGGAGAGTTTGCAAAACTACACTGCCCAGAAGGGTCAGAAGTCTGAGTGACTGATACAGCCATCATCAATAACACTCATCCACTTATACTTCTATACATCGCCACAAACATGCCTAGGTCTAAATTTAATTTTGGAGAAAACCAGATGCTCAAAAATACAAATCTCTTTCTATTCAATTACAAACTAGTAATTATACAGGTTCAGAAAATACCCTAAGAAAGAGATATCTTATGTACAGAATAGTCTATCCAATACTGTTTTGCAGGTTCATTAAAAACTTAGCTGAAATACACTTATTCTTTAATAACAAACTTACATTTGATAGTATTTATCCTAGATTTTCAAAAGTAGTTAGTTTTGGGGCATTTTTTTGAAAAGTGCATTCTATACATTTTATTAAAATTGAAATTCAGGGCGCCTGGGTGGCTCAGTCATTAAAGCGTCTGCCTTCGGCTCAGGTCGTGATCCAGGGTCCTGGGATTGAGTCCCACATCGGGCTCCCTGCTCGGCAGGAAGCCTGCTTCTCCCTCTCCCACTCCCCCTGCTTGTGTTCCTGCTCTCGCTATCTCTCTCTCTCTGTCAAATAAATAAATAAAAATCTTAAAAAAATAAAATAAAATAAAATTGAAATTCAGTGATCAATAAAATTTAACTACTATTAACAATTAAATTATGCAAATCAAAAGAAAAATATATAAGTCAAAGATCAAAAGAATAGTATCTTACGTGGTAAAAGTATGGAGTACTAGGAAAAATAAAATTCAGAAAAATAGTGAGAAAATATGCATTTATTCACCATTGAAAATAAACTGTAGAAATATTAGTTGAATTCTAAAAAGAATCAAGAGGTACCTGGTGGCTCAGTTGGTTAACTGTCTGACTTCAGCTCAGGTCACGATCTCAGGATCCTGGGATTGAGCCCCATGTCAGGCTCTGAGCTTAGCGGGGAGCCTGCTTCCCTTCTTCTCTGTCTCTCCCTACCCCCACTCATGCTTGTGCGCTCTCTCTCTCTCTAATAAATAAAATCTTAAAAAAAAAAATAAAATAAAAACAGTCAAAATAATTAGTTTATTGTGGTGATTGACTTAAACAACTCAAAACTATTCCTACTGAAGAAAACATTGAAAATTGTTATTCCCATTAATTTAAGCATGACTGCTAGTAATTATAAATTCCTAGCCTTTTAATTTTAACCTTCCTTAGCACTCTATGGAATAGCACCTGAAATAAATAGATGAACTAATAAATTGGGAAATATGCTAACCTAATACACACACCAAAAAAGGTAATTTTAATAGACAAAGCTGAATATGTAGGTAAATGCAAAATTAATATGAAGGATATGCGCACTGCATAGCACATCATCTCTAATTTTTATAAATGGTCATTAGGATAGAGCTTGAGGTCATCCGAAGTACAATAATTGCTTTATTTCTAGTTTCTCTCCTTAAGTCCAGTGATGTTGCTTAGCAATGTAGAGCTTTGTTACCATTCTAAAATACTTCTCCTCAATTACTAACTTAAGAAATAAAAATTAGAACTGACATAATAGACCTACACTAGTAATCTTCCATGCTCTTCAATCTGAATTTTTTTCTCTACATTTCCAACCTATTGTGTCCTATTTAAACCCAGGAAAAAGATACCCTGAGTTTCTACACAGCTAAGTTATAGCCTTGAATAGTTATTTTTCTTCAGCATCTAAGAAGTCATGGAAAATTCCAACAAAATAAATGGTAAGCTTCAAATTCAAAAGAGTGAATATTGTTCAATATATTTTCTCGATTTCAACATTAAAATAATTACAAAGTTCACATTATGGTAATGGTCACAGAAATCATTTTATGCTAATAGAATTGTATTAGAAAAATTATATATTACAAAAAATGTATACCGTGATACACTAAATTATACTAAATAATACTTTAAATATAAGTTACAAAAGCTTCTTCTATTCCTTTAATATAAATAATATTTGACCATGTTTCATAGCACTTAGATTTACTCTATTAGTTCTTCATAAAAACTGGTCTTTAAACTGGAAATGAAAAGATTATTTGGTTTAAAGAAGAAGAAATTGAACTAACTATGTAACAACTGAAGTAGTAGGCTTACAACTTGGGGGAAATGGCAGAGAAAACTCAGAGACAGTCTCAGGCCCAACTGAATTTTACCAGTGCTGAATCCCAGAATTATATGATCATAGCAGACTTCAGGGAATCATAGATCCTAGACAGCACCCAACCTCCCTCACAAAGGATGAGTGAAGGGTAGTGACAAAGGGTCTTTGAAAACTCTAGCCAGGTTCCTCTGAGCCTGCTTCTTGAATAGGCCCATTAACTGTGACCTAATACGACTCAAACAAACACTAACACAGCTTCTAACAGCTCTAGGTCACATCCCTAGGATGACCCTAGTCCTCTTCAACGTGCCCACCTGAGAAAACTCAAGGTTGACAAAAGAGTTTACTGTTTGTTCCAGGCAACACCTGAAGATATGCGTCTCCCAGTCTCTCTGGGAGGAGTGGAGCTGGACTTCCATACTTGCCAGCTGGCAAACCCAGAAGAGATTCACAGGGACCAAAACCCCAGTTCCTGCTTTTTGTAATTTTTCACTTCCCTGACTCTACAAAGCGTCTGCTCACCCCTCTCCCTATTCCCTCACTCTCCCTTTAAAATGCCCCATTGCGGGGCACCTGGGTGGCTCAGTGGGTTAAGCGTCTGCTTTCCGCTCAGGTCATGATCTCGGGGTCCTGGGATCGAGCCCCGCATCGGGCTCCCTGTGCTCGCTCCCTCTTTCAAGTAAATAAATAAAATCTTAAAAAAAAAATAAAAATAGGGCACCTGGGTGGCTCAGTTGGTTAAGCGACTGCCTTCGGCTCAGGTCATGATCCTGGAGTCCCGGGATCGAGTCCCGCGTCAGGCTCCCTGCTCTGCGGGGAGTCTGCTTCTCCCTCTGACCCTCCTCCCTCTCATGCTCTCTGTCTCTCATTCTCTCTGTCTCAAATAAATAAATAAAATCTTTAAATAAATAAATAAATAAATAAATAAATAAAAATAAATAAAAATAAAAATAAATAATAAAATGCCCATCGCCTCTGTGTAAATTGAACTTGAGGTTCCATTCACACTGGAACTCAATAACTTATAACAATAGTTATTACCAATTAAAATCTGTTCTCACTGCTTTAACTAGCATCAGGCCTTGTTTATTTTTGACAATGTAAGTAACTACAGGCACACTTGTAATCTCAAGAGCCCTGATCTATCACAGCTTCCAAAAAATTCCTTTTTTCAAATGGGACACAATTTGGTCTCAGAGTAACAGATGAGTGCTGTGTGTGTGTGTGTGTGTGTGTGTACAAGTTGTCTCAGGAAAAAAAAGTTTAGGGTTTCTTAGTTTTTACATTTCATTCCTCATGTAGATAAAGAGCTCCTATGACTACCACTCTTCACCCACCTGATACACATAGATGCCTGGCTTATTTATAATAAGAAATATTATAAGAAGTAGAAAAAGAATACCCTGTTAAAAACATTGTTAGACATAAACTTCTTAGATAATCTGTGACTAAATCTCCTTGAAATGTTTACAGCATGTCTAGTGGAGGTCAGCACTTGGCCCTAATGTCCTTGAGAAGGGCAGGATGGAGCTGGGACCATTGTTAACTCCCCCCCTTCCCCCCTAGGGCACTACTGGATCCATAACTATGAGCTTAGGAGCATAGTCAGACGTTTGTGTCGTCGTGCCATACACTGGGGCAAATATACAAAGGGGCAGGTACAAGGGCCAGACTGATAAGATCTGCATCTCTTCCTGGCAAATTGCAAGAATATATGAGTAAACAGATGATTTACTAAAAGTCGGTTTTATATGACCAATATTAATTTTGTTGGCATTAACAGAGTGGCATGCAAGAACTTGTCATAGACACACATCTTGATTTCAGGGAGTAAATACAGTACAGACAATCCCCTTTTGATTCTTATGAAGAAAAGCAGCAAGTGTACTGCATAATATAACTGTGGTGTAGTTTCATGAATTAATTGATGGTTAAACTATGGTAATCAAACATAGTTATTACTCAGACCACTAATCCTTTTAAACTAAAAAACTAGTTACATGGTACAGAGCCACTTTCAGGCTTTATTCTGTTTGAAGTGTCTTTGTTTTGGTTTGGAGAATAACTAGATAAAAGTACAGATGTATGTATTAGGTGACACAAAGTGAGAAAGAGTTTAATTTTTTATCGGATAACCAGAACTGGAATAATTAAAATTCAAGAGGTTCTCAGCTGGTTGGAACGACTGGCTGAAACCAATACAATAATACAGGCATAATAAGAAAGTACTATGTCTGGATTTTAACCAAATAATTCTTTAAGTACAGAACAAGGGTTGGCAAATGTGCCCATGAGCCAAATCTATCCCCCCCACTTGTTTTTGTAAATAAAATTTAATTGAGACAAACCCACACCCATTCCTTTATGTACTGTCCATGGCTGCTTTTAAGCTACAATGGCTAGTTGAGTTGTTGGAATGGAGACTGAATGGCCTACCAAGACTGAAAGATTTTTTCTGAATGTTATCTGTCCAACAAGGTATTTGGAAACTTAATAAAGTGATAACTTCTGTGTCTCTAACCTTCCTGCCCGAGAACTCAGATGGAGACTCAGTGCTCTTCAATGGGATGCTATTTAATATTTGAGGCAAGAATTTCTCATTGTGCAGGGCTCCCTGTTCACTGAAGGGTATTCACCTCTCTGCCCTTTGATAACCCCTACGTGCCAGTGGCCCTCACACCCCCCACCACTCCCAACACCGTGATAACCAAAATGTCCTCACACAAGTCCAAATGCCCTACCTCGGTAAGCAGAAGGGTGCACCACTGGCCTGGGTTAAGAACCAAGCTGCGATGATAATGTTGTTGGAATTCCAAAGAAAAAGTACTGACTGATCTGAATCTAGGATCCACTTGCACTCCCAAAGTCTATCAATTCGTTCCCTCCTTCATTTACTTGTACAACAAATACTGAGCCCCTCTTACACACAAGCCACTATGATCCTACTCCTTCAGCGGGGGCTGGCTGGAGGGCAGACTGTTTCCCATTGTTTAACCACCAGTTACTGCCTCTATCATTAGCCACATCTTTTTATGAATTGCTTGGCTGAACTATGCAAGCAGAGCTACACTTCCACCCAGCAATCCTACCTCGAACCACAGTGGGGAGGCAAATTGCCTCTGGCTCACCACAGATCCTTGTGGACTTTCGCTAAGTGTTGTGGAGAATAAAGCTGAAGAACCACAGGATTTCAGCCCGCTGAAGAAACATGACAGCAGAAATCAATTCTTTATTCTCAGAAGAAAGGGATTGTGGTAGATGACCTCTAAAGCATAATGAAAAAAAAAAAAAAGTAAAAGATTCTAAATCCTTTCCCATGCTATCACACCAATGGAATCCTTAGTATCCTAAAAGAATTAAAATATAGCTCTTGATACTCTTCATTACATGGAAAATATAGCATTAAGAAAGTAGTATGTTACTGGCTTGATTAAGGATAATTGAAATTTTTAGCTCATATTACCCTGCAAACCTTCTAAAACTACCAGTCCAGAACTGGAGTTTATTTATATACTTCGGCTTTTAGGCACACCCTGATACTTCATCACAGACAATAAAACCAAGCTACACTCAATTTTCTCCCTGAGTCAGTCCCATGTAGAGCTTTCTTTCTAAAATTCCCAATTTCTTGGCCTGCCACAAATCTCAGGTATAAAGACAATAGTAAGAACAGACAAGTCATAGAGTTTATTGCAATAAAAAAAAAACCAAATTCATTTGTGGCCCTATCTTGCTGTCATGAACTATTCTGTTGCAAGTTTAGGTCACAGTAAATCTTATTTATGCTACATTCCAATCCAGATAGAAATAGATCCACTCTGATTTATAATTTCAATCTATGACTCTCTGTATTGTTTTTAAGTAAAATTAAAGCAGCCTTGTAAATACTTTGACATTTTTTTTGGAGACAGGATACTCTAAATATGTTTTATGTTCAACAATAGGAATATGTGAGGAATATGTATGTTCTTATGACATCCAAAAAATATCAGTTGTGTTTTTACTACCAACTTCAATCTTTTCAGAAGAATAGTAAATTATTTCACAAGACACCCCAAATTTCAACATAGCCACCCTCACTATGGCAAATACCAATATCAATATTGCAACATGTTTCCAAGGTCAACATTTGATATTTGAGTTACCAAACAATGGAAAAAACATGAAGACCTCCAGATGAGCTAAAATAAAAATAATTCATTAAATATTTTTCATTAGTTGTACATCAACATAAATTATTACTTTTATTTTACTTAACCTAAACTACATGGAAATTTTTAGAAGATAGATGGACTTATTTTACCCCAAGTGTTGTTTTTTATAACTTCTCATGAAATGGTGAAGCTGATGAGAATATTTAACTATACATTATGTACATGTTAGAGTTTTCCATCCAAAGGCAGTGTCAGCAACATTAATGAGTATCATCAAATGCCACACATGTCAAAGTTCTTGACCTGAACTAACTTACAATTGAGTATAATTGACAACAAATGGCTGTGATAGGAAAAACATACCTCAAGGTGGACACACATAGCTTGATAAATGCTAAAATCTTCAGTGGTAATAAAATCCACATATTTGGGCATTAAACACGAACGTTCCAAAGCTTATTTTCACAGCCCTATAAACTTTGCTATGCGGCATGCATTAACTAGAACAGAGTATCACCTGCAGAAAGGAATATGGTCCAAGATAATTAGGATCATATGCGCAGATCTGCAGTAGAATGAAAAAAAAAATGGACTGCTCCAGAGATATATCATCTAACTTATTTCAAAAGCAATTTTCTAGGGAATTGGAATATGTGAAAAACTATAGGATTGAGAGAAAACCCCATAAACTGAGCAATTTTCAGCTTACCAAAGAGGCTCTGTTGTAAAGAAGTGTTTGAAAGTTGGTTGTTTGGCATCCTTTTGAGTTCCAGATGGTTCCTGAAAGCCCATGAAAGCCCAAGTAAGCTACCGTGCCGCTGTAGTAAAGTTTCAAGCTATCCTTATCCACCATGCTCAAGAGTTTTACTGAGCAATGGTCTTCTAGATGGCAGAATTACAGAGAATACATCTATCTACATATTAGGTCCAACCCTGTGACAAGAGAGGGGGCCTTTGACCCTTGGGGCAGCAATTACCAGTGACAGATGTTGTATGGGGGAGGGTGCTTTTCAGACAGCAGCAGAGCGACTCCTCTCTGAAGGTAAGAAAGTATAGACCCATGTGCCAGAGAGCACTCAGAAACGTTAAGATAGTTCACACTAGCTATTTAAAAGACGGCATCACTTGGGGCGCCTGGGTGGCTCAGTCGGTTAAGCGTCTACCTCCGGCTCAGGTCATGATCCCAGGGTCCTGGGATCGAGTTCCACGTTGGGCTCCCTGCTCAGCAGGGAGCCGGCTTCTCCCTCTCCCTCTGCCCCTGCCCCTGCTTCTGTGCTCTCTCTTCTTCACTCTCTCAAATAACTAAATAAAATCCTATTTATAAATGAATGAATGAATGAATGAATGAATGAATGAATGAATAAAAGAGGGCATCACTCAAGTCAGTCTCCTGGGTCAGCCCTTCCCAGGTTTCTGATACCATGTACACTGTCTGGTCACCCAATGGCACCAAACGAAACTAGGCTTTGTAGCACAGAACCTGGGTGGAGACTTTCATGATACAGGGCTGGATTCCCAGCTCTGCTTTACCTCCCAGGGATGTGACCTTGGGCAAGATGGTTAACCTCTCTCTGTTTCATTTTCCCTCTCCGTAAAATAGAGTAACACTGGCCATGTACAGGGCAGTTGTACAAAATACGAAGAATCACATAAAATACCTAGCATGATAGGCATTCAATCAACTGGAGTTATTACTATACCTCTGCACTTACTAAAACATTCTCACTGGTTGTGTCAATTTCTGATAATGTTAGGTCTTTAGAGAAATGTGCAGAACAGCCATTGCTCAGTCCTTCTTGCTGATAGAACCCCGGCTCAGTTCATGCAGGGAGGTGGCCTGCTTAGAGGATGGGTCATGCTGGACTGGGCCTTGAGAGTTCTGCAGGGATTGACTGAGGGAGGGGCAGGTGACCCAAATCTAGTCAAGTAAACATGGGGAGAAATCTGGAAAAGATTCTCTTTCTAGATGAAAAGAGAGTTACAATAGAGGAAAGGCTCTTTTTCATCTATCCCTTTCTCATCTGAGATGAGTATTTTCGTAGGAAAACATGAGACTTGGAACCACTGAAGGAATATCATAACCAGGGTAGAAGAAAGGGATTCCCAGAAACACCAATCTTGAGCCCTAACCTTGCTGAACTGGGAAGCCTACCCCAGCAACTATTTCCCTTTTGATTTCTTGTTATGTGAGATCTGTTAAGAAACACTCGTGTCTAAATGTGTGCTTCTCAAATACTCTGTAATACAGGAACTGTTTGTTTGTTTTTTTCAATCAGTTGCAGACAAAAACTGTTGTGAAATAAAAACAAATTCTTAGGATAATGGTCAGACACTTGAACGTCACGATAAATTCAAATTGCTATGAATGTTTCTAAATACTTAATCACTTAGCTCCTTACAGATCAGAAATGAAGTTTGTGTCCTGATACCAGTCTATGGATCACACTTTGCATAGCACTGTTTTAAGTAACTTTTACCTACGTGTTTTGTTTTGTGTAACCAAAAGCATCCTGATGTTACAGCAAACAGTAACTCATTTATCCAGAATTCAACAGACATCGATTGAGCAGCTCCTATGTGTAAATCAGGGTACAGGCACTGTGGGGAATGAAAAAACAAGTGGAACAGAAACCTTCCATCCCTACAATAGGGGGAAATACATACAAACAATAAAAAATAAACTAAAAAGTGGCAACAATCTGGAACACTGGCACAAACCAATAATTTAGAGACAGCCATTTTCAAATATAAAATATACTCATGTTAAGGTAGCATACTATCTGCCAATAGATATGTGACAACTAGGGGAAAATATAAGAATCTGCCAATATTTAACCTAAAAACACTGAAATTCCATTGAAATTTCACCAGAGCTCACTGATTTAGTAATCTATTAAAAAGTAAACAAATGGGTTCCATGTAAGGAAAAATGCTGTGCAAGAAAATCAAATTGATTCATTTGCTCTATTGCTACAATTGTGAATAATCTACACAAGCCAAAATTTCAATTGTGGAACACAAAAAGAAAGTTCTATTTATTATCTGTAATAACTCAGAAAACACAGTTACTATACTTTTGAAAATAATACAACGTAAAAATGTTTGCTTTAAATATAATTATTGTACAATGGCAGTGATGGATGCAGCCTACTTCATTTCTTCAATGAAATATGTATTACAATTCTCAAGAGTTCCCTAAAAGTCACACTGTGTAGATTAACTCTTCCATGCTATGCTCCCCTTTGAACATGTCTGAAGTTTTGATAATATGTATTTAAAATAATCATTTTTATTTCATATGTGTGTATATTTCTAAATGAACTTGCCATCATTTAATGAGAAGGTATGCACGTGAAGAGAAAAAATCTTAATTTTTTAAATCTTGAAACTTCCTAGTAAGAATTTTAATAAGGAAGTTTTTTAAATTTTAATAAATAAAAATAAATAATCTAGACTTTAATATATCAACCACTTAACACTTTCTAAACCAGTGGTTTTAAGAGTCTTTTTAGTAGTAGAACCACTTTCCCAAATTAATTCTTAGTTAGACTTCAGCATTTATAAAACATAGAATCCTGGGCACCTGCGTGGCTTAGTCGTTAAGCGTCTGCCTTTGGCTCAGGTTATGATGGGATTGAGTCCTGCATTAGGCTCCCTGCTCAGCGGGAAGCCTGCTTCTCCCTCTCCCACTCCCCTGCTTGTGTTCCCTCTCTCGCTGTCTCTCTCTCTCTCAGTCAAATAAATAAATAAAATCCTTAAAAAAAAAAAAACACAGAATCTTAACTGCTCTGCTGAAAATGTTCATAGCCTTTATGTCCTTACAGAATAAGATCAAGAGTGGAGTCCAGGGCCCCTTGATTGGGATTCCCTTATCACTCCCCTCCAAGGAGCCAAGAGGCACTAAGACTCCCCTCAGGACGTTTTAGCATATGTGTGAAGGAGCATATTGGTGCAACAGCATTTTTTTTTAATGTTCACACCTATTATTCCCTCTAGTGGAGGAGATACGGTAGATTGTTTTTGCACTAGAAAACTCTATTGCTTATTGATATTTCTCTTCTTTTAGCTATTGCTAGTGTTCCATGTGACTTGACCTTCTACTTTGTCCACAATAACTGTGCATAAATTATTTCCTCATGACCATATACAATGAGTTAATCTTATCTAAATTAGTTGACACTGAGCTACCATTCTCCACACCTTGTTCCAGCATGACTTCCTTCCAAAGCCTTCCTGAGTGCCCTGCTCTTAACCTCAGTTGGATGCCTACTCACAGACCCAGAGTTTAGTTCTGTATCATAGCACATTACATTGACATTATCTATTTACCTGTCTCCAGTCACAAGACTATAAACTCTTCAGGATAAGGATGATTTTTTTTTATAAAGTTTTATTTATTTAAGTAATCTCTACACCCAACATGGGGCTCGAACTTACAACCCCGAGATCAAGACTAGCATGTTCTTCTGAAAAGCCAGCCAGGCACCCCTGATTTTTAATCCTTTTCATAGACAGTCACACATTAAGTATGGAAAACAGTAACTAAAAATTATTTCAAACATTTTCTTAGGTCATGTTAATAATAACCCCAATCTTACTACAAACATTAGCCAAAAACAGACATATACCAATTACTCATGTTATAATCCTCTGTGCTTCAGACAATTACTGAAACTAAACTATGTTTTATCATTATACACCCCACTCCATGAGGGGAAAGCTATGTGTGCCCTATTCAGCCAGTGTCTGGCACTGTGCAGAGCACATGGGTAGCCCTCAGTAATTATACCTGAATAAAGTCATGAATAAATCAATAGATGCTTGGGAGAATGAATGAATGTAATGGCTTCTGAAATTTGGTTCAGATCTATCTAATCATATTTGCTGTTGTGATTTCATAGATGAGGCTCTAAAAAGCCTCACAAAGAATCTTGTTGGTAGAAATGAGTTAATTTTAAGTGCTACAAGTATATCAAATGGGAATAACAATGTCTAAAAGTAAACTGGCACTCAGGAATTACACGTAACATTGTAAAATATATTATTAACTTTTCAAACTCCCTTTTTTCTACACAAAGTTAATAGAAGGTAGAAAACAAATGTAAGATAGGAAAGGCAGAAGAAAGGACAAAGAGAAAGAAGAACAGATGAAGAAAGAAGAGAGGGAGGAGAGAGGGAAACAAAGAATGAGCTCCTTTTGAAGTAAAGGAGAAATCAATTAAAATCAGTTTTGTGGGGCACGGAATATCCTAAGAAATATGTCCCCAGGGTGCTGTTAATTTTCACTGTGGTCATACATGATAATGCAAGAATTACACTGCATATCTGAATCCACAGACTTTCTGATACTTAAAATCTTAAGCCAAACTGATTGGGAAGGCAGTATGCAATATTAAAAGCTTGGAATTGTTTCAAATTTCCTTCTGCCTCCAAATCTAAAGCCACCTAATTATAGTTTTGATGCCACATACTGCAAATGTGTACTGAAAAAAATGCAACCAAAGAAGTTTCACCAATGTACAGCTTCCTAGAGACTCTAATTTAGAGTGTAAAATTCAAGTGTTAATAAAAAAAGAAGGGAACTGACTCAACGACATCATTAAAATGTGAAATATGCTTTATATCATATTTAAGTGAAATCACAAATTAAAATTCACAATTTTAAAAATAAACAAATGTCAAAAATGTTTGCTTTTGCAAGTGGAATGTACCTATAAAATGCCTATAAACATTTACTGAAAGATTCTTGTTTTGTTTTGTTTTTTTAAGATTTTATTTATTTATTTGACAGAGAGAGACAGTGAGAGAGGGAACACAAGCAGGGGGAGTGGGAGAGGGAGAAGCAGGCTTCCCGCCGAGCAGGAAGCCCAATGTGGGGCTCGATCCCAGGACCCTGGGATCATGACCTGAGCAGAAGGCAGATGCTTAACAACTGAGCCACCCAGGCGCCCCAAAGATTCTTGTTTTATCTTTCTGCCTCAGTAATGGCTGCATGATGTTAATTTTTATGTGTCATCTTGACGGGGCTAAGGGATGCCTGAATAATTGATGAAACATCGTTTCTCTACAGGCTAATATCCGTGATGAATACAGATGCAAAAGTTCTCAATAAAATACTAGCAAACAAATTTAACAGCACATTAAAAGGATCATTCACCACGATCAAATAGGATTTATCCCTGAGATGCAAGGATGTTTCAAAACATGCAAATCAATCAGTGTGATAAATTACATTAATAGAATAAAGGGAAAGAATCCAACCATCATTTCAATAGATGCAGAAAAAGCATTTGACAAAATTCAACATTCATTTATGATAAAAACTCTTAAAAAATTGGGCGCCTGGGTGGCTCAGTTGGTTAAGCGACTGCCTTCGGCTCAGGTCGTGATCCTGGAGTCTCCCTCATCGGGCTCCCTGCTCAGCGGGGAGTCTGCTTCTCCCTCTCCTGCTCCCCCCTCTTGTGCTCTCTCTCTCTCAAATAAATAAATAAAATCTTTAAAAAAAACTCTTAAAAAATTAGTCAAAGAAGGAATATATCTTAATATAATAAAGCCCATACATGACAAGCCCACAACTAACATCATACTCAATGGTAAAAAGTTGAAAGCTTTCCATTTCAGATCAGGAACAAGAAAAGGCTGCCCATTCTCACCACTCCTACTCAACATAGTACTGGAAGTCCTAGCTAGAGCAAACAAGCAAGAAAAAGAAATAAGATATAAGAATTGAAAAGGGTGAAGTAAAATTATCTCTATTTGCAGTTGGTATGATTTTACATAGAGAAAATCCCAAAGACTCAATGAAAAAACTATTAGATCTAATCAATGAATTCAGTAAAGTTGCAAGATAAAAAATTAACATATAAAAATCAGTAGTATTTTTATACACTAACAATAAACTGTCGGAAAAAGAAATAAAGAAATCAATCCCATTTACAATAGCATCAAAAACAAGAAAATACTTGAGAATAAATTTAATGAAGGAGGTTAAAAATCTGTATTCTGAAAAAAAAATTGATGAAAGAAATTGAAAAAGACACAATTAGATGGAAAGGTATCCTCTGTTCATGGATTGAAAGAATTGATATTGTTACAATGTTACTACTACCAAAAGTCATCTATAGTTTCTATGTAATCCCTATGAAGATTCCAATAGCATTTTTTACAGAAGTAGAAAAAAACACTCCTAAAATTTATATGGAACTACAAAAGACCCTGAATACCCAAAGAAATCCTAAG
This sequence comes from Neomonachus schauinslandi, assembly GCF_002201575.2. Taxonomy (NCBI): domain Eukaryota; kingdom Metazoa; phylum Chordata; class Mammalia; order Carnivora; family Phocidae; genus Neomonachus; species Neomonachus schauinslandi. Next base: position 119,469,430 of record NC_058406.1, on the reverse strand, counting down.
AAAGAAAAACAAAGCCAGAGGCATCACTTTCTGATTTCATGCTATACTATAAAGCTACAGTCATCAAAACAGTATGATACTGGCATGAAAACAATCAGGTCAATGGGACAGAATCAAGAGCATAGACATAAACCCAAGCATATAAGGTCAACTAAATTTGACAAGAGAGCCAAAATACTCAATGGAGAAAAGAGAGCCTCTTCAATAATTGGATATTCACATATAAAAAAATGAAACTAGACCCTATCTTATGCCACTCACAAAAATTAACTGGAAATGGATTAAAGACCTAAATATAAGACCTGAAACCATGAAACTCCTAGAAGAAAACACAGAAATAAAGTTCCTTGATATGAGTCTTGGTAATGATTTTGGAAATAGGACACCTAAAGCACATGCAACAAAATAAAAAATAAATGGGACTGATCAAACTAAAAAGCTTCTAAAACACCAAAAAAAAAAAAATTAGCCAAGTGAAAAGACAACCAATGGAATGTGAAAAAAATATCTGCAAATCATATAGCTGATAAGGGATTAATATCCAAAATATATAAAGTTGTATACATATAACCCAATGGAAAAAAACCCTCAAAAAACAAACAAACAAAAAACCCAAATAATCCAACTAAAAATGGACAAAGGACTTGAATACACATTTCTCCAAAGACGATATAGGAAAGAGGCCAAAGTACATGAAAAGATGCTCAACATCACTAGTCATTAGGGAAATGCAAATTAAAATCACAATGAAATAGCATCTCACACCTGTTAGAATGGCCATCATCAAAAATACAAGAGATAACAAATGCTGGCATAGATATGAAGAAAAGGGAACCCTTGTGCACTGTTGGAGGGATTATAAATTGGTACAGCCACTATAGAAAACAGTATGGAGGATCCTCAAAAGTTAAAAAAAGATTATCATGTCATCCAGCAATTCCACTTCTGGGAATATATCCAAAGGAAATGAAAACACTAACTGGAAAAGATATCTGCACCCCCATGTTCATAGCAGCATATTCACAATAACTAAGGCATGGAAACAACCTAAATGTTCAGTGGTGGATGAATGGATAAAGAAGTTGTGATATATATATATGAATATTATTCCATAAAAAATGAGGAAATTCTACCATTTGCAACAACATGGATAGACCTTGAAGGCATTATGCTAAGTAAGATAAGTCAGACATAGAATATTGTATGATCTCACTTACATGTGGAATCTTTAAAAAAAAATCTCCTGGAAAAAGAAATCAGTTTTGGGGGGGGGGGGGGAGGGGGAGAGGAGGGATGGCCAGAGCAGGGATTGGAGGAAGTGAGCCAAAAGGTACAAATTTCCAGTTATAAGTAAGTACTAGAGATGCAAGGTACAATATGATGACTTTAGCTAACCCTGCTATATGATCTAAGAAAGTTGTTAAGAGAGTATATCCTAAGAGTTCTAATCACAAGGAAATTTTTTTCTTTTTTCTCTTTTTATTGTATCTATATGATAGGATGGATGTTAGCTGAACCTATTGTGATAACCATTTCACAATATATATGACTCAAACCATCATGTTGTATACCTTAAACTTACAGCGTGATGTGTATCAATTATTTCTCAACAAAACTGGGGGGAAAATCCACATTATTTCTACTTGTGCCTTTCTTTGGGAAAAGATTAGCATTTGAATCAGTAAAGTAAATCACCCTCAGGAATGCTGGTGGGCATCAGCAAGTCTGTTAAGGGCCAAATAAAGCAAAAGGGCAGACGGGAGAATTTGCTCTCTTGTGTTGGGACATCCATCTTCTCCTGCCTTTGGATATCGGCCCTTGTGGTTCTCACACTGAGGGAAGTAATATAAGCTGTGTCTATCTTTTTAGATACAAGTAGCCCCGATCTACTCTATTCTTCAAATCTTCATAGAGATATTTTTCAAAACCTCCTTCCACAGCTTCACAACACATGTTGTTCAGACAAAAGCATTTATAGAATTTGATCATGCCCGCCATTTTGCAGAAGAGAGTAATTATAGTCACTGATGTGGATTTATACACACACACACACACACACACACACAAACATCTATAGCAAATGGAGTAGTAGAAAGAAACGTGCATTTACTCTCCAAGTCCAGGTAGTTATTTCAAACAATGATTTGAGAAGTAGACAGTTAAGAATTGATCACTTACACACCTAAAGTAACATCAAACTCGTTTTCTGTAATGGTACCTTTCATGCATCTGTTTTTACCTGCCATGTGCTGCCATAAGGTACAAGTTTCTGATGTCACTTTTCCCTTTCGCCAGGGAAGTGACCGTGCTGGAAAATGTCACATGGCTCCTCTCTCAGCCGTATGTGTGGAAAAGGCCAGATCATAAAACACTGTTCCAGGTGGCCTCTGAAAATCTCCATAAGAGTGTCACATCCACAAAAACACAACTAAGGAGAGAATTCATGGGGTGACACCAGCAGATGGTGGTCACAGGAGCAGGGGTACAGGCATCGTTGTGTTGTAATTTTATCACCACAATGGACAGCAGAACAGATCAAGCTGCAGCTGGGATTTGCAGAGTGAGGGTGGTCTGTTGACAGTTGGTACGTAAATTTCCACATCTGCATCTTTCATGGTGGTCAGAGACTGATGCAGGAAGCACAGGCAAGGGATGTAACTAAATACGTGCTAAGTTATTGCATCTTATTACATCGATAGGGCCCAGGCCAATAATACAGTGTGGGATCAGTTGTCCGACTTAGGAACCACCAAGAAAGCTCAGGAACCAAGTGGGTAAGGAGCAACGCGAGGTGCCTTTGGCTGATAAGTCACCTTGCTATACCGTTGTCTTTCATTCTTTCTGCTTCTAAGAAAAACAGATGTTGAAGTATATGAGTTAAAGGCCTCCTGGCAACCCACTGAAGAGCTGAAGATGACATATGTACTACTCTGACTCTGTCAACACTGGCTCAGTAACTAGGGTGGGTCAGAATATGCATACTAGGACAATGATTCCAGGGATGAAGAAAATGGCGGCGGGGGGCCGGGGGGGGGGGCGGGAGGTTGGATATTTTCCTTTCAAAGTTCTGAGACAGCATCCTATTATACCAACAATCCACCATTAAGTTAAATAATCTGAATTCCTTCATTTTTCCTTCTGAACGGTTTCCAAATTAGCAATTCCCTTTAAAATTGACTGTACATTTCTCGAAATACTTCACTATGAAAACATGAAACTATCACATTCTTTTCTTTAAATATATCTGATAAATGCCGACAAGAGTGGATGGCTACGTATCATGTTTATATTTATGCATTCCAATATTCGATGCTCATTCATCTTTTGTCTTTGGTTAATTACTGTTAAGATCTTTATCTCCAGGACTTTCTTGCAAATTGTTCTCGTTGCATATGATGGACTTTATACACGAATATGTAGTTTAGTCCCACCAAAAGCACCATTTCCCCTATACATGAACGTAATAGAAGAAAATAAGTCTGATTATCAGAAACGCTCAGAAATGTTCAATGATTTTATTCCTTAGGCTTACATAGATAAAGCTGATAAAATTTGCCATGACTTACTGCACTATCAGTTAACTCACATTTAGTTCAATCTGGACAGTTTCTTTTTTTTTTTTTTTTGATTTTATTTATTTATTTGAGAGAGAGACTGAGAGAGAGAGAGCATGAGAGGGGGGAGGGTCGGGAGGGTCAGAGGGAGAAGCAGACTCCCTGCCGAGCAGGGAGCCCGATACGGGACTCGATCCAGGGACTCCAGGATCATGACCTGAGCCAAAGGCAGTTGCTTAACCAACTGAGCCACCCAGGTGCCCTGGACAATCTGTTTCTAATGTCACCCTGACTGCTGCTATCTTGGGGTAAGTTATATCACGTTAAATGTTGTTCTTACAGAGCTAATCCTACTAATTGTGATTGCCCCTATGAGGTCAACCTCCAGCGCTCCAGAGCACCTTGGAGAAAATCATGGCTACATAGCAGCTAACCATCCATTAGCATAATTCTGATGCCTGTGGCATAAGGGTTCTCCATTGCTTTTCCTTTTGCTTTGAGTCATGGGAAGCACATAGGCATTGCAGGTGTTGCTTGACCCAAATCTAAATTTCAGATTACCTCTTAATTAAATATAATGCAAAATACAGAGTGACCAAAGAACTGTATTTCTTTTTGTAAAAGAGCTTTAACTACCGTTCCCGAAGGGCATTTTACACCTTTCCTTGGTAGAATGGCCATTAATCAATATTTCAAAATCAAATCGAATTTTAGAATGACTAAAAATATAATAAAGTTCAGATGTCTGAAAATATGTTTAAAATAATTATCTCATCAGTTTTGATATGGTCCTCTAAAATACGAGAATCACATTATTTCCTCAATATAATGGGACAAAAATAAAGCATCTTGAATTAGACTCCATGCATATATTTTTCAGCTATCAAGTGGGTTTGTCATCGAAAAATACATGAAGAAAATCGATATCCTGTACTTTGTATTGTCTTAAGAGAAAATCAAGCTAATATTTATATCTTAAACTCCCCAAAACCCTCTGCCCTCCAATAAAAACATAATCAGTGGAGAAGGGAGTTTAAAAGTAGGTATACAGATCCTTTAGGACTAGTCAAACATATCAATAATAGATGCTCAATGCTCCTCTGCATGATGTAGTCTGTGAAATGTTACAAAACGTTACGTCGCCTACTTGTGAAATGCTTCAACAGAACCATGTGTATGAAGGACAGATCCCTGAGGACGACTGCATCTGTATTTCTATCCACAGCTCTCTGTTTGGATGAAAAGACGGTTAGAGGATCTTCGCAGGCTTCCTAATTGTTCAGAGGCTTCATCTAATGATTCTCTAATTGGCCCTGCATTTAAGACTCTCAGTCAATGCTGTGGCTGTAAC